>NW_027187309.1:2140365-2143439 GCF_028583685.1 Petaurus breviceps papuanus
ATAATTTTTTTTTTTTTTTTTTTTTTTGCCTTTTGGAGGACAATTGGGGTTAAGTAACTTGCCCAAGGTTACACGGCTAGGGTTGTGTGTGTGTGTGTGCGTGTGTGTGTGTTAAGTATCTGAGGCTGGATCTGAACTCAGGTCCTCCTGACTCTGGAGTAAAAAAAAAAAGCCAGCGCTTTACTCACTGTGCCACCTAGCCTCCCTGCTTGATAATTTCTTGAAAGATGGTGTCTAGGTTCTGTTTCTGATCATGGCTTTCAGGTATACCAATAATTTTAAAGTTATGTCTCCTGGATCTATTTTCCAGGTCAGTGGTTTTTCCAATGAGATATTTCACATTGCCTTCTATTTTTTCATTTGTTTGGATCTGTTTTATAGCATCTTGATTTCTCATAAACTCATTAGCTTCCAGTTGCTCCAATCTAATTTTGAAGGAATTATTCTCTTCAGTGAGCTTTTGAGATTCTTTTTCCTTCTGGCAAATTCGGCTTTTTAAGGCATTCTTCTCCTCATTGACTTTTTAAGCCTCTTTTGCCACCGTGGGGCTAAAACCACAGGTCTCATGCAGGCCTTTGCTTGGCTCCCAGCTTGGTGTGATAGACCCTTCTTGTCCGCCTGCTGGGCTTCCTTCAGCAGGAGATTTGTTTCTCTCTGTCACTTTGTGGGTTCTGTAGCTCTAAAGTTTGTTGAGAGTCATTTTTTACATTATTGGAAGTGATTGGAGCAGGAGCCTAAACCAGGTTTGTGCTTCTACTCTGCCATCTTGGCTCCGCCCCGAGAGCAACTTTCTATAACTTACACAACCATGTATCAGAGCCAGGTCTTGTACTCAAGTTTTTCTGCCTCCAAGAATGGCTTTCGAAGCTGCCTCTCCTAAGTTGAATCTTTAAATTCATATTATTCTAGGTAGCAGTAGCTTACACTATACTGTGTAAGCTTACATTATACTGGCTCCATAGTATTCATGGTAGGTGGTTTTTAAGCTAGTGATAAAGACTACCTGAATTTAGGCAAACAATAGTGAATCCAGGGGAAGGCTAGCAGAAGTATCTGCAGGAACTAGGGAATGGTAGGACTAGGTTTTGGATCCCAGTTCTGTCACTTTACTATCTGTGTGACTTAAAGCAAGTCACCTCCCTGCTTGAGATCTCAGTTTCCTGCCTATAAAATGAAGAGTAGCTGCTCTGCAGGGTTTCACCTCTAGTTTTTGTGATCTACAGTCTTAGATTTTAAGCACTATTTGTGCTTAAGATGGCTTTCTCAAGCTAACTTATGTCTCAATGGCTAATTCCATTAGTTTGAGCCTCCTGGATTGGAGCACTGCATAAAATAATTTTGGGAATTAGATTCCACTTGTGATCCAACAGCTGCTTTTTCTTTCTCCTACTAAGAGTTTAGAGAATTGTCTAAGGGCTTTTCTATTTATATAGGTAGGCCAACAATATTCTTGCTAAAAAGAATAGATGGAGGGGTTTGCAATATCTTAATTTATATAGCTTTTTTTTTTCAGGCTTAAAACCTTTTTACCTATGTTTTTTAACATGTATAATTTACCTACCAAACATTATATATCATCTAATATGCTTAGTAGGTGTGACTTACCTACTATATATGTCCTGCTCAGAAGCCTTCAAGGGCTCCCTACTGAGTATAAGCTAAAATATGCACTCAGTATGGTTCTTTGCAACCTGTTTCCAGTCTCCTTTTCTAATGTTGTTTCACTTTTCCTTGTGAAATCCAACTGTATCTTGACCTGCACTTTCTTACCACTTGCTTAATTCATACAGGTTGTATTCTTCCATGCCTGGAATGTGTGCTCTATATATCTGTTCCTGTTAAGAACCTTCTTTTCCTTCAAGGCCCTGCTTAGCAGCCACATTCTCTTATGAAGCCTTCCCTGATTCCTCTTCCAAAGGGGAAAGTTAGAGGCGAGATAGTTTCATGAATAGAGTACAGGACTTAGAGCCAGGAAGTCCCAGGTTGACAACCCACCACAAACATATTTTGGCTCTTTGACCCTGGGCAAATGGCTTAACTTTTCTGAATCATAGTTTCATTATCTTTAAAATGATGGTAATAATACCTCTCTTACAGGGTTGTTGTGAGACTCAAATGAAATAATGTAAGTGAAGTATTTGTAGACTTCTAAGCATTGTTTCACATATATATATATATATATATATATACACACACACACATATATACATACACATAGACACGTACATATACACATATACATATATAAAGTGCTTTGAGGTAAAATATCAATTTATGATTCTTTGAAGTCTATAAATACTTTTCTTAAATTCTCACTTGAAATTCACAACCTTGTGAAATAGGTACTATTTTTGTCATTTTAAATATTTTATTTAGTTTATATTAAACATTTTATTTAATTTATATTTTTAATATTTTTATTTAATTTTAAATTTTAAATATTTTATTTTAAATATTTTATTTCATTTATATTAAATTACATATTTGCTATTATATGAAATGTAATAATAATAGTAATTATTGTTGTTCTGTCCCTCAGCAAATTTTCTCATACCATTTTGTTTATTTCCTTTTCCCTTATGAATTTTTTGGATCATAGCTTTAGACCTAGGAGGGAAACTTATGAAAGGCTTCATATATAAGGTGGAATTTGAGTCAACCTTTGAAAGAGGGAAGGCTCATCTGATCCCCTAATAGGCTACATGTTCTTTGAGGTAAGGGTTTACATCATTCTTCATCTTTGTTTACAACAACATTGTGCACTTAGATTCCAAGTCCAACACTATCTTCCATAGCACCTCGATGCCTTGATATATGAAGATTTATTTACTCAAATAGAATGTCAGGCCCAGAGTCAGAAAGACTTTGAGTTTGAATCTATCCCCCAACACTAGTTATATGACCTTGGACAAGTCACTCAATAATAACACTGATCTGACAGGGTTGTTGTGAGGATCACATGAGATAATATTTGAAAATCACCAAGAATAATTACTGGTTCATAGTGGGTACTTAATAAATGCTTGTTTCCTTCCTTCCTTCCTTCCTTCCTTCCTTCCTTCCTTCCTTCCTTC
>NW_027187309.1:2143449-2155385 GCF_028583685.1 Petaurus breviceps papuanus
CCTTCCTTCCTTCCTTCCTTCCTTCCTTCCTTCCTTCCTTCCTTCCTCCCTTCCTTTCTTCCTTCCTTCCTCCTTCCCTCCCTCCCTCCCTTCTTGTGAAGTTATTATATGGTAGCATTTATAGAGAACAGAGAGCTGAGTTTAATCTTACTTCTAAGTGATGCAAGCTTTCTGATCCTCCTGGGCAAGTCACTTAAATTTTATTTGCCTCTGGCAATTCCCTAGGATTTATCTACTAAGTCCTAAGGGGTTTTGATTAGCCCTCGTCTAAAAGGGTGTTCTCATAGCAGGAATTCCCTACACTTAAGATTGCATAGATCTTTCTCTTATTTGGCATTTGAAGAGATTTTAAGTAGGGACACAACAGTATTTCTGAGATAGTGTAACCTGATTCCTCTCATTGATGAGTGAGCTTTATGTAAGGGGTGAAGGAAAAGACATTTTTCCTTGGGTATCAGTGCTGCAGGGCTCACTGTTTTCAGAGTACCATAGTTACACATACTTTGAAAGAGAACTGCTCCAAATGCTGCCCTGTTACCTTCGTCTTCCCTCATGTTTCACTCTCAGTGGACCCACAGTTCACTATAATCTGAAAAATTTGAAGTATTTGAAGAGCTGTTATGTGGAAGAATTGTTAGACCTGTTCTTCTTGGCAGAAAAGAGAAAAACTAGAAGCAGAGGGGAAAGTTTCAGAGAGACAGATTATGGCTGGATTTGAGCTGCCCAAGATTAGAATGAGTTTCCTTGCAAAGCAATGCAATTCCCATTACTGTGGGTAACCAAGCAATGGCTGGATAAACACTTATCCAGATATAGGGCAAATTCTTGCTCTGACTCCTCCTGAAGACCCTCCCCAAACTCCTCCCCTAGACCACCCCTAGATTCCTCCCACAACCTTTCTGTACATAAGACCCTATCTTGTCTCCATGTAGTGTGAGAGGCCACAGAATGACCTAGTATAGACTCATTTTGTGTCAGATGATTCTGGCCTGCTTGCCCAAGGCAAGTGTCACAGACACTAATGTTCCTTAAGAGTCTACCCATTATGGTGAACTTTTAATAAACTTTGCTTTTTTTTGGCTGAGAAGACTTGAATCGAATTCATTCAGCAGGATCCAGCATGTTGGTATTTGGGGGTCTCAAGAACCCCTAACCCTACCCCAAACCTCTTCATTATATTCTTAAGGAAGGTTTCTAGTAATTTTCCAGAGACAAAGGGAGAGAATTAGGCTAAATGCCCAATGGACAGAATGTGATATTTAGTCAAGGCTGATATCATCTCTGAGTCAAAGAGGAATCAAATATTTCCATGTTTGAATTGACTGGCCACAACTGGAATTAAAGAAAATATTGTTCTCTGAGCCAATGAGATTGCTATTGTTTGCATAAATTACTCATTCCCCCTTTTTGTCAATACTGCTACTTAGACTGCAAAAAATGTAATAGAGCTTCATATGACTGCTTTAATTGTTAAGATTTTAGAAAAATTTTTTAAAAGCATCCATTAAATATTTACAAAAAAGAGCATAAAATATTTGTGCTCTTTTAAAAAAGTCACTGCCCTATCCATTGACTTTCCACAGTTTAATAGAATCTTTTAGTGAAACAATTAAGTATAATCAAACTAAATAAACGAACCCTTTGGCTATATCTGAAAATGTCTGCCTCATTTCATACCTCTACCACCTCTTTTTGAAGACATATTTTCCCTCAATCTGTTCAAGTCATGATTAGTCACTGAACTGATCAGAGCTCTTTAAGTTTTTGAATATTGTTTTCCTTTTTATAGCTGATCATTCTGTAAATTATTATCCTGGTTCTACTTATTTCACTCTGCATCAGTTCATACATATTTTTTCATGTTTCTTTGAATTCTTCATATTTATTACTTCTTATGGTGCTATAATATTCCCATATATTTATACACCACAATTTGCTCAACTATTCTTTAATTAATGGGCACCCACTTTGCTTCCAGTTCTTTGATAACAACAAAAAAAGTTAAAAGCATTTTAAAAAATATGTAGCACTTCTCCCTATGCCCCCTTGGAAGGTATATATAACTAGTCATTGGGTCAAATGGTATGTACAATTTAGTGACTTTTTAATGTAACAAAATATGTCTTTTTAAAAAATTATTTTTTAATATCTTTTGGTTTTATATCACTAAAATTTCACCCAGTGTTCCTCCTTCTACTACTCCCCTCATCTTCCTCACAGAAAGATACTCTATATAACAAAGATTGTTTAAAGAAAAAACAAGAAAAGGAAGAATAAAAAAATAAGTAAAAATCAATCAACACATCAAAGTCTGCTAATGTATCACACCCGTGAACCTCCTGCCTTTTCCAAGGAGTGGGGTGAAAATGTCTCATCTTTTTTTGGAGGGTGATTCTTTTTATTTGTAATTTTGAAAACTTCAGTTTGAATTGTCTTGTGGGTTTTTTTTTCTTTCCATTTAGAGTGTTGTAGTCATCTTGTATGTTTTCTTGACTCTATTTTACTCTGCATCATTTTCTGGGCTTCTCTTTATTTGCCATATCCTTTCTTACAGCACAATAATATTTCATTATATTTATTAACCACAATTTGTTTAGCCATTCCACAATTGCTGGGCATCTACATTGTTTCCAGCTTTTTGCTACCCAAAGAGCTGCTATAAATACTTCACTCTACATGGGGACTTTGGATTATTAATGACCTTCTTGAGGTATATACCTAACAAAGGAATCTCAGGGTCAAAAATATAGACATTTTAGTCACTTTGTTTGCATAGTTCCAAGTTGCTTTCTAAAATGGTTGTACTAATTCACAGCTTCAACAGTTCACTAATGTGCCTATCTTCTCATAGCCCTTCCTCCCTCCCTCCCTCCCTCCCTCCCTCCCTCCTTCCCTTCTTTCCTTCCTTCCTTCCTTCCTCCCTCCCTCCCTTCTTTCCTTCCTTCCTTCCTTCCTTCCTTCCTTCCTTCCTTCCTTCCTTCCTTCCTTCCTTCCTTCCTTCCTTCCTTCTTTCTTTCCTTTGTCTTCTCTTCCACACACATATAGCTATTCTGGTTTTCTCACATATTATACTCTATCTTCATGCCTTATGTTTTCCCTCCTTATTTCTTTCTCTTAGCTTCTCTAGCTTCTTTCAAAACTCAATTCAAATCCTACCTTCTATAGAAAGTCTTTTTCATTTCCATGTTTTAAGTGCCTTCCCTCCAAAATTACTGCATTCCATCTACTCTGTATATAACCATTTATATTCATAGTTATTTGTATCTTATCTCCTCTGTTGGAATAGCATCTCCTCGAGGGCAGAGACAGTGTTGTTGCCTTTTATTTTATATCCTAAACACTTAGCACTGTGCTCATCATCTACTTAGAGCTCAAGAACTACTGCTTAATAACTACTTAATAACTGCTGAGTGACTAATTGAAAAGCTGCAGAGAAGTCAAGACAGATGAAGTCAGAGAAATGTCCAGTGGATTTAGTAGTATGGCACCTGTTGGCCTACCCAGTTCACCCATAGGTATTGTGCTAAGTGCTGGGTATATAAAAAAAAGGCAAAAAAAGGGAAACAACATGTAAACAACTATGACATATATACAGCATAATTTGGCAGTATTCTCCAAGGTAAGTAGCATTAAAGGTGATTAGGAAAGGCTTCTTGTAGAAGGTAAGATTTTAACTGGGACCTGAAGGAAGCCATAGAAGCCAGGAGGTAGAGCTGAAAATTCCAGGCATGGGGAAAACCATTGAAAGTGCCTGGAGTGGGGACATGAATGTCTTGAATGAGGGACAGCAAGGAGGCCACTGTCACTGGATTATAGAGTAGTAGAAAAGTAATGTGTGAGAAGATTGGAAAGGTATGGAGGGGCCAGGTTGTGAAGGGCTTCAGAGGATTTTTCTATCTGACCATGGAGGAATGGATGTCCAGGGAATAAGTTAAGTAGGTCATTTTGGCTGCAGGGTAGAATTCATGAAGTAATGTAGTTCACAATAAGTTTGGAAAAGTAATCAGATTATGAATAACTTTAAAAGCTCTAATTCTGTGCTTATATTGATTTATGGAGTTTTAAGCATGTGGTAAAGTCTTATACTTTGCTCAGGCTGTACTTATTAAATTTCTTTAATTTATTTACAAATTAATTGAGGGATGAGTTCTCTTTACTTTTGTTATGTGCTTAAATTTGTTTGGAGTTTTAATGGAGCATTCTGAAACTTAAATTTGAGTATCTCAGAATTTAATGGTTTTTTTTTTATAACTGAAT
The DNA here is from genome assembly GCF_028583685.1 of Petaurus breviceps papuanus. Taxonomy (NCBI): domain Eukaryota; kingdom Metazoa; phylum Chordata; class Mammalia; order Diprotodontia; family Petauridae; genus Petaurus; species Petaurus breviceps. The sequence continues at coordinate 2,147,707 of NW_027187309.1, forward strand.
AAGAGAGAAAGAAATTGAAGCCAGTATTCTGCTATTCAAGGTAGACTAATTGTGTGTGTGTGTGTGTGTGTGTGTGTGTGTGTGTGTTTTGGCAGATGTTGAAAATGTCAAGCCAATCGACCTGGGAGTCATCATTAGTATTTATATTTGTTCTGGCACTTCACCGGAACATTCAGAACAAAAGAAGACATAATTTGTGTGGAAGGAATTGGAAATTATATTTTTCTAGCCTCTGTCCCTCTCTCAGTAGCTCATGTATAGGCATCAAGTGGAGGTCACTCAGTCACGCTCCTGCACTGGTGCCTCATGAATTTTCTTTCTCATCACCAGTCTATTTTTTAACATAATTTATTTATTTTGTGGTATCTTTCGTGCCGTTTCTTTCTCATAGTTCCCTATATGTTATGTGCGTCAGCCTTCTGGCAGCTCATTGCACCTCTTCATGGCCCTCTGAGTGATACTCATTTTTAATTCTTCAAAGAATGATGTTATATGATTTATAGCCATAGAAATACATGGAAAAAAATTCTTGCTAGAAGGTACACAATTTTAAAGGCATTAAGGGACTGACTTTTGGATAGCAGAGAAAAAAAATCTCCACAAGTTAGAGGTGATTGTAGACTGCTTTTGGGGGAAAAGATAAAAAGAAAGAAATGACCAGAACCAGCTAATTATGGTACTATATATCTATATGCCTGTTTCCTTATTTCTATAAAGTCTTTACAAAAATTTTTATGCATGTATCAAATGAAGGTATCCACAATGAAAACGCAAGAAAGGAGCACAATATAGGCTTTCAGAGATAATTTTTAACAGCAGATGACATCTTCATAATTAAAAAGCTAAATGAAAGGTATGGAGAAAATATGATCCTGCTATGTTTACTGAATTTTTTTAAGTTGATTTGATTAAACAAAATGAATGCTTAAAGGTTCTCAGGGAAGGTGTATAAAAATAAATTTAAAATTATATAGTATTCTAAGAGATGTGACAGTGGAGATTAGCTGTTCATTGATATGCTATATTGACTCCAAGTGCATGTTTACCTGAGGTTTTTGGCACTGAAGTCAATGGATCATAGTAGGGGGAGAGTAATATTTGCCTTTCCAGATTTCTGGTGGTTGTGACATTTGTGCACAGCTGTCTAAATTTATCATTTAAAGCTTTGTCAAACATCCTATAACTTGGAAGCAGGTGGTGTTTCCCCCAACTCCCTCTCATTCTCCAATTAAAACTTAAGACTTTCCCTCTTCCACTGTGGGACTGGGTTTAGGTGATATGCAACAATCCCGCCCTTTTTTCTCTCTCTCCAGTAACCTTTTACTGCTGCCCAGCATTTGCTATGGCAATCTGCAAATTGCTCTTTTTGCCTGTTGCAGGAATCAGTCCAAGGGTCACTGTTTTTCCTTGGATCATGTCTCAGGTTTCCTCAAAGAGTCTTGTGGACGATGCTTTCCAGGTTTATGAATTGCCTTAGGAATAACACTGACTCCCAGGTCTTTAATGGTCATGACATTGTGGCACAGATTGGAGATTTAGAATTAAGTCCAAGGCCTAGTGACTGGACTTGAGTCCAAGTTTTACAGAACAAATCCCTTAGTGTTAAGGGGATTTGTTCTATGAAGTTTGAAGTCAGTGAAAGGGCTGCATTTGAGGACCTAGAGGGCCATGTGTGGCCTTGAGGCCACAAGGTTCCCCACCCCTGGCCCAGTCAAAGGCAGTTCTTGTTCTAAGGAATTTTGCAACTTAGTGCTTGAGTAACATCATGGGAGAGCAGAACAACGATCTATGAGAAATTGTCCAAATATTTTGCTAATGGGCTAACTCTACTATGTGACTAGTATGTTTTAGTAATTTAGTGCTGGAAAGTGCCTTAGAGGTCAACTAGTCCAATACTACCATTTTACAGATGAGAAAGCTGAGTTCCTGAGAAGTGAAGTGATTTACCCAAGGCACCAGGTGGTAAGTGTCAGAGTCAGGATTCAAACATGGGTTTTCCAAATCCAAATAGAGTACTTACTTTCATTTTTTATTTTTTTATTTTTTGCTTTTCGGAGGGTAGAAGGCAGGGCATTTGAGATTAAGTGACTTGCCCAAGGTCATGTGGCTAGTGTTAAGTGTTTGAGGCTGAATTTAAACTCAGGTCCTCCTGATTCCAAGGCTGGTGCTCTATTCACTGTGCCACCTGGCCACCCCTAGAGTACTTACTTTAAAAAAATTTTTTTTGTTTGCTATGCTAAAGTTGCCTTACCATATCAACAAACAAATATGAAATTGAATCTTTATGTCCAGCTTTAACACATTAGTTCTAAAACTATCCTGCTTGTCCTTGTCTTCATCTGAACTTCCTTCTGTTCTCTTTTCTCTTTTTCTAAATATTTCATTTGATGCTATTTTCTTTCTTTTTTTTTCTTAGTGTTCAACTTTCTACATTCCTTCCAACAATTTTATTTCTCTTTGTAAAATCATCTCTGCCAATATAATGGCTATGATGAGAATTTCAGAGTTATTTTAATGCATGTTTCTCTTATTTTTAGTGATTTGGAGCTTTTTCACATATGACATTTATTCTTTTGAGAACTGCCAGCTTATATCCTTTGACCATTTATCTACTGGGAGATGTCTTTTTGAATCAATTCCTTATGTATTTTGGATATGAGACCTTTCTTAGAAAACTTGTTGCAGATATTTTCCCTCACTTAACTGTTCTCCTAGTTTTAGTTACATTGATTTTGTACGGAACCTTTTCAATTTTATATAATCAAACATTAATTAACTTCTGTTGTCCTTGCTATCCGTTGTCTCCATCCATTATTCATTCTCTCTCCATAATTGTAAAAGTAGCTTCTTCCCTGATCCTCCAATTTATTTATGAGTTGGCCTTTATTATCTAGATCACATAAACATTTGGAGCTTATTGCAGTATATGATGTAAAATGTTGGTTTAAGTCAGGAATTCTTAACCTTTTTGTGTCACTGACATCTTGTTAGTCTTGTGAAGTCTATGCCCACCCTTCAGGCCCCTCACAGTAATATTTTTAAATAATTGGAGGAAATGTTAAATTTCAGTTAGAGGTTAGTGAAAATAAGGATCTTTTCCCCAAGCAGTATGATAGGCTGCCTGAAATTTATCCTACTCCAAGTTAAGAACTCCTGATCTAATTCTAATTTCTGCCAGATTGAGTCATTATCTCACTAAATGTTCTGCTCTTATGTTTGTTACCTTCTAGGTCTTGTGATCTTGACCTGTTGCACTGATCAAATTTTCTATTTTTTTAAACAGTTCCACTTGGTTTTGATGGTTATTGCTTTGTAATATGTAAACATACTTCAGAGACAATGCACTTTCAGTTACAGACCATTACAATAAAGCAAATATTGCAATAAAGTGAGTCATATGAAATTTTTAGTCTCCCAGTGCATATAAAAGTTATGTTTACACCATACTGTAGTGTATAAAATGTGTAATAATATTAGATCTTAAAATAATCCCATACTTTAATTAAAAATTACCTTATTGCTAAAAAATACTAACCATCATTTGAGCCTTTAGTGAATTATAATCATTTTGCTGTTGAAGGATCCTCTCTCAAAGTGTTGTTTTGTTTGTTTTTTGTTTTTTGCTTTTTGGAGGGCAATTGGGGTTAAGTGACTTGCCCAAAGGCTAATAAGTGTGTGAAGTATCTGAGGCTGGATTTGAACTCAGGTTCTCCTGACTCCAGGGCCAGTGCTCTGTGTCATCTAGCCACCTGTATCCTTTCTTTTCTTTTTTTTTTTTTTTTAAAGCAATCGGGGTTAAGTAACTTGCTCAAGGTTACACGGTGCTGCTGAGTATCTGAGGCCGGATTTGATCCAGGTCATCCCGACACTGGAGCTGGTGCTCTTACTCGCTGAGCCACCTGGCCGCCCCTAAGCAATTGGGGTTAAGTAACTTGCTCAAGGTTACACGGCCAGGTGTTTCTGGGTAGGTGATATGTGTCTGAGCCCAGGATTCGATCTCTAGGTCTTCTCAACACTGGAGCCGGTGCTCTTAGTTGCTGTGCTACCTGGCTGCCCCTCCCCCCCCCCCCCCATCCTTTCTTAATGTTGATGGCTGCTGACTGATCACGGTGGTGGTTGCTGAAGGTATAGGTGGCTGTGGCCATTTCTTGAAATAAGACAACAATGAAGTTTGTCTCATCTATTGACTCTTTCATTAGAACACTTAAAGTCCATTGTAGGGTTATTAATAGACCTCCAATATAGTTATGTCTCAGAGAATAAGGAGGTCCAAGCATAGAGAGAGAGATTGGAATGACTGGTTGGTGCCACAGTCAGAACACACACATTTATTGATTAAATTCACCATCTTTATGTGGGTGCAGTTCATGGTGCTCCCAAACAATTACAATAGTGACATCGAAGATCACTGATCACAGCTCACCATAATACCTACTATAATAATGAAAACTTTGAAATATTGTAAAAATTAGAAAAATTACACAGAGATACAATGTATACACATGATGTTGGAAAAAAAATGGCCTTGATAGATTTGCTTGATGCAGAGTTGCCACAAACCTTCAATTTGTAAAAACAAGATATTTGTGAAGTGCAATAGTGAAGTACAATAAAATGAAGTATGCCTGTAGCTTGAGATCTGGTACTGTTAAGACCCCTCTTTCACACTTTTAACATTATTTCTCATGAGATCCTTGACCTTTTGTTCCTCTAGATATTAATATCTCTCCAATTATTTAGACCTATTTCTGTAAAGAGTATTTTTTAATTGTATTTATCTATTTTCTGTGTGTGCTTTGGTAAATGGATTACTAAATATTCCACATGTTCTATATTTATTTTGAATAAAATTTCTTTTTCTGCCCCTTCTCAACATTTAACTTTTACTTAAAGCAATTCTTGCACTTAGAGATTCTGAAGGTATTGTTTTTCCAACTGTAAATGGGATTCTGTAAATGCACTGACTTATTTTTTCAGTTGTCATCAGTCCAGCTTCTTCATAAATAGTTTTTCCAGAAGTACTTTCTGTAATATTTACAAAAATCTTCGGCAATGCTTCAAATATAACAATTTAAGAAGTGTGTTGACAAAGAAAAACCCAATACCTCAAATCTGAGTCATCATTCTTTGGAATCCCAGTGTGTGCTCTACAGTATTATTATTATTAGGTTACTAAGATTTAATATGAGTGTAGACATGCTTACCAAAATATTTCATCTACATTTCACATTTATATTTATAGTTAACATTTATAACTATACAAATATTTATATTTACACAAAAATACAAAGTTTAAAATGATAATAAACTACTTATATTTGATAATTATTCCAAAAGCAATTCAACTACTCAGTCTAATACTTTTGCTCCAAAGTTTCCTCAATTTATTTCAGTAAATTGAATACTTACTAATATTTTTCTTGTATTTATATTACAGAAAAATACATTGCGACATATTTTGCAAACTTAGGGACAATAAAGAGTTATTTCAAATGTACTTTGTATAAAGTGGCCTGAAAAATCTTGAGCTTTCTCTCTTTCTTTTCTTTCTTTCTTTCTTTCTTTCTTTCCTTCCTTCTTTCTTTCTTTCTTTCTTTCTTTCTTTCTTTCTTTCTTTCTTTCTTTCTTTCTTTCTTTCTTTCTTTCTTTCTTTCTTTCTTTCTTTCTTTCTTTCTTTCTTTCTTTCTTCCTTCCTTCCTTCCTTCCTTTCTTTCTCTTTCTTTCTTTCTTCCTTTCTTCCTTCCTTTCTTTCTTTCCTAAATTCAGCCTATAATTAGAGGCAGAGAGATGAAATTAATAGAGAGTAATCAATAGACCTCAGACTCAGAAGAACCTGGGTTTAAGTCTTATCCTGTAAATGCTGACTTTGTGACCCTGGGAAAGTCAATTAACTTCTCAGTGCACCAGATAAATGTCTTAAGACTAAAAGTTGAAGATCACTTGATGCATTTGTATTACTATAGGGAGCTTCCCCACTGGGAGTACGCTCTGCTAGTGAAATCATGGGTCCAAATCATGAAGCAAAAAACACTCCATAATTATATACAAACTGTATCTGAAAAAACACGTTTGTGTTTAACATATTCAATTAACAAGAATTTAAGTGCTCTCTATGTAATTTTACTTCAGTAAACACTGGGAATACAGAGATAAAAAGGAGACAGGAACTTATATTCTATTGCAGGAAACAGGATGTGCATACAAAATATATACAAAATAAATAATACAAGGTATTTGTGGATGAGGGCATTAGCACCTGGAAAGGATCATCATAAGATCTCCTGCGGGAGATAATTCTTGCCCTGGACTTTGAAGGAAATTAGGGATTCTAAGAGGAGGAATAGTAATGGGAGTGCTTTTCAGGCATGGGAGATGAATGGTTAGGTAGGCATTAAAATTTTTTTTTTCAAAGATTAAAAGTTTCAGTAGATTTTAAATACATGAGTTAACAAACTGATATGGCAACCAAGAAAACTAATCCTGCCTTAGACTGTATTAATCTAGGCTTAGTATCTAGGAATGAGGAAATAATAGTGATACCTGCCCTCTGCCCTGCTCAGACCACACACATGGAGTATCCTGTTTAGTTCTGGGTGACTCATTTTAGTGAGTCCCTTGACAAACTAGAGAGCATGCAGAAAAGGAAGACCAAGATGGTCAAAGACTGTCCCACGTGAAAATTGTTTGAAGGATCTGAGGATGAATAAGATTTAATGAAGAGAAGATTCAAGAGGGATAAGATAGCTGTGTTCATGTATTTAAAATTCTGTCCTGTGGAATTGGGATAAAACTTGTTCTGTTTAGCTGCAGAGAGCAGAACCAAGAGTAATGGATGGAAGCTGGAAAGAGGCAGATTTAAACCTGATGAGAGCAAAAGGAAAAACCACTCGGAAATCAGAGCTATCTAAAAGGGGAATGGGCTGCATTGGAAAATATTGGGTTCCTACTCATTGCAGGTCTTGAAGAGTAGGTCAGCCGGAAGTTTGCTGAGTACATTGTACAAAGAAGTATTTTTCACTTATGGTCTGGACTCAGTGGTTCCTCATTCCCTATTCAAATCTGAAATTCTGTGATTCTCTATGAGATAGATGTCCTTTGTAGATGACCTTTCATCATTGTGCCTCTTGTATACTTGTAGGAAAGGGGCAAAATATGCCAGGAACTATGTTAAGTATTTTACCAACATCTCATTTCATGCTCACAATGACCCAGTGAAGCAGGTGCTATTACGATCCCCATTTTACAGTTGAGGAGACTGAGGCATACAGTGCCTTGCCCAGGGTTGTACAGTTACTAAGTGTCTGAGATTGAAAAAACTCAAATCTTCCTGACTCCAAGTGCTTTTTCAACTGTGCCATATTACTGCATCAAAAAAAAAAAAAATTGCTACGTTTTGTGTTTCCTAGAGAAAGACTAAGCCTACATAGTAGGTTGTAATGGGATAAATAACAAGACATTTTCTGTGCTTTGTTGTTGTTATTTGTTATTTCGAACCATTAACTTCTATATTCAGATAGTTATTGTACCTAAGCACTCTAAAATTAATTTTTCCTTCAGATAGATAGATAGGTAGATAGATAGAAAAAGATATAGATATGTGGAGAAGAGAGGCAGACAGAGAGACCGAGAGAGAGAGAGAGAGACAGAGAGAGACAGAGAGAGAGAGAGAGAGAGAGAGA
>NW_027187309.1:2155485-2173109 GCF_028583685.1 Petaurus breviceps papuanus
ACAGAGAGAGACAGAGAGACAGAGAGACAGAGAGACAGAGAGAGAGGAGAGAACCTGGCTTAGCTTTCAAAGAGAGAAAGGAATGAGTTAAACTATCTTGTTCAACCTGTTGCCAGGTCCTACCCAGAATATTTCCTTGATTGGTCAAAAATATCATAATACACTATATTAGAACCTAATAAAATTCAAGATTTAAAGAAAAGAATGCACGTTGCATTGCCAAGTGGTCTTATTCTGTCAAGCAACTAAATCTTGTTTGGATGAATGTTATCACAAGTAAAAAATAATACTAAAAGAAATCTTGCTAAACAGGTTCAATAGAAACCAGGATTTTTAAAAAAATAAACTCTCACAAAATCATAGTGTTGGAATGGGCTTCAGAAACCACTTGGTTTAATCCATACTTCACCAAGAAATTCCTTTATAATGTCCCTGACACGTGGTCATCCAAAATCCCATTGAAGACCTCCAGTGGAGGGACCTACCATCTTCTCGAAGTATTTTTACTTTTGGACAGGTTTTATTAATAGGAAGTTTTTTTTTGTTAAACTGAACTTGAATCTCTCTCTGTCTCTGTATTTCTCTCTGTCTCTGACTCTGTCTCTCTGTGTCTTTTACTTATTGCTCTTGGTTCTATCCCTGAAACTAAGGAGAAGACACATTCACAGCTCCACCAAAAGTATTTTAGCGTGCTTATCTTTATACAATCCCTCCAGTGTAGACTATTTCTACTTTTTGTAAATTTTTGCCATTTTTCTGGATGGCAAGAGTTTCCTTGTTGGTAAGATAAGAGTTACTTTTATTTACTTTTATTTTTATGAATTTAATTGACCTTTCATATGGCCATTAATAGTTTTCACTTCTTTGAAGAACTGCTTGTTTATTTCCTTTGGATAAACACATCTACAAAGGAATGAGTCTTCATCTTATTCCCTTGTGTTCATTTCTTCTGTATTTTAAATGTGGACTTTTATCAGAAAATATTGAAATAAACTTATTTTCTTAGTCTGTAATTTCCCTTCTTATTGTAGTTGACTTGATTTTGGTCATGTAAAAGTTTTTCAATTTCATGTAATCAAAATTACTTATTTTATCTTTTATGATTCCCTCTCTTGCTCATTTTTGCTAAGAATTCTCCCCTGATCTATAGTTCTAGAAGGAATCTGATCTTGCTCTCTTCTAATTTGTTTTATTTGTGATCTTTTGCATTTAGGTTGAATATAAATTTTGAGCTTACCATGATATCATATATAAGATATTAATCTAAACTTAATTTCCTCTAACTGCTTTCCAGCTTTCAGTTATTTTAAAAAGAGAAGTCTTTCCTAAGAATTTTACTTTCAAGTTTATTGAATACTAGATTATTGTATTTAATTTTTTCTTATTCTTGTTTATTTAGTCTGTTCCACCAGTCTTTTTTTTCTATTTTTAAACCAATCCTAAATAGTTTTTTTTGATTACTACTTTGTAATGTAATCTTAGCTATAGCTACATTTCCTCTTCATTCCTACTTGTTTATCATTTTCTCTTTGAGATTGTAGATCAGGGGTTCTTAACTTAGGGTACATGAACTTTAAAAAAATATTTTTACAGGTATATAGCAATATAATTGGTTTCAAGAGGTCCAGAGTTTGCATCTGATTGCCAAAGGGGTCTGTTATGTAAAAAAGTATTAAGAACTCTATTTCAAAACTTTTTATTTCTCCAAAAGAATTTTGTTTGTATTTTGTCTAATTCCATAAAATACTTACTTAGTAGTCTGACTGGCATAGCACTAAATCTGTAAATTAATTTAGATATAATTTAATAATTATATAATGCATCTTGTCTATGAGCAATGAGTATTCTTCCAGTTGTTTAAATAATTTTTTATTTCTTAAAGTAAAAGGTTATGTGACCATGTATGTAAGTCTTGAGTGTGTTTGAAACACAGACTTCCACATATTCTACACATTTTACAACTATTTTAGTAGGATTTGCTTATCTACAATTTTCTCCACAATTTCATTACTGTGTGGAATTAGCTATTTTTGTTTGTCAATTTTGTATTATGCTTCTTTACTAATAATATTAATAACCTCAGTTTCTCTGATGTGCTCTTTAGTTTCCTAACTATGTCATCTTCAAATATATATACTTTTGTCTTCTCTTATCCAAAGTTTATGCCTTTACTTTTTCTTGTATTAATGTTATTTTTGATATTTTAGAACTGCTGTATAATAGAGAAGAGGGGGGATATTTTTGCTTTATTTTTATGTTTATTGGGAGAATTGCTTATATATCCCATTGCAAATAATGCTTAGTTCTGCTTTTAGATACACTTTTTCTATTAAAATAAATGAATATACTTTTTGTTTTTTAAAATGTAAATTTTTGTTAATATATTTTGTTTTCATATTTCCTAAATTTCTGCCTGTATACTTCCTTTTCCCTTCTCCAGCAAGTTATCCCATAGAATGAAGAATATTTTAAAGTGACTTACCTAGCACCATACGGTTAATAATTGTCAGAAAAGAGGTTTGAATTTAATTTTCTCCTGATCCAAATCACAAATTCTTCCAATTATATGATATCAACATTCATAGAACTGAAAGAAAATAGCAAATGTGATTACTGAGCCTATGTCAACGTTCCCCATTTATCCAAATTGATAACAAAACAGAAATGAGAGAGCATATGTAGGAGAACATTTATCAGATAATACAGTGAAGGAGCTCTCCAATTAAAAGCAAGAACCCAAGATAGATAAAAAACAGAAATATTTAATAGCAAAAGCCATTCATAAGTAGAAAAAAGTTAAAAGATATGAATAGTTCTTGAAATAAGAATTGCAAATTATTAACAATTATGTGAAAAAATGCTCCAAATAACCAATAAGGAGAAAAATCTAAATCAGCACAATCCTGAGATTTCACCTCACACAAACCCAACAAATTGGCAGTGATAACAAAAGATAGGAATATACAGGTAAAGTAATGAATTGCTGGTGCAGTGGCAATTTAGTACAAGTATTCTGGAAAACAGTATGTAATTATGCAAATAAAGTGGTTAAAATGTGCATACCCATTGACACAGAGATTCCATGAAAGACATTCTGTTGGCTTAAAGTCATTGAAGACAACTAGATCCCCTCTCTTTTAATGTCATCTTCCTCTCTGGCTTTCTTATCTGTATCACAAATTTGAAGATAGAGGCCTATGATTTCTTTTTTTTTTCTATTTCATCACTTATTTCCTCTTTGTTGGCCAGAATCAAGTCCAGAGGAACAAATTCTTCAGCATTTTGAAGGATTAAATTATTACTAAGGAAAGCCACATATTTTGAATTGATCTTCTTTGGGCAAAGAGTGCACTGTAGTCTAGGTCACTGAAAACCCTTAGTCGCTTCTCTATCATGTCTCTTGCCCCAGAGGTTTATATTAATCTTCCATGACAATTTTCCTCCTGTTTTTTTCCTCTTTTCCTTTTCAGTCCTGTGTTTTGTACCTTGTTTTCTCCCTCTGGTTCATAGGTTTCCTTATTTAAGTCTACAATCTATGCAGTGCTACTCCTTCCCACTTACTCCATTTTCCATTCTGTTTCTTTTAAATAAGGCATGTGCCCTTCTAGATCATAATAATGACTCCTGGGGTGGCCAGGTAGCACAGTGAGTAAGAGCACTGGCCCCAGAGTCGGGATGATCTGGGATCGAATCCGGGCTCAGACACTTAGCTCAGATACCTAGCACCCACCCAGAAACACCTGGCCATGTAACCTTGAGCAAGTTACTTAACCCCAATTGCTTAAAAAAATAATGACTCCTACTTGCATTCATCTCTGTAGCCAAATGTACTTCCTTGTGTTGTGGTTGGGAGGAAGACAACACACATTTATTAGGCATCTACTATTTGTCAGGCACAAAGTTAAAGCATTTTACAAATATGATCTCATTCTTTCACTATTAAGATTACTAGTTCATCTTTCTTATTACCCACATGTTGTGCTAAATCAGAATGGAAATATTTCTGAGGTCATGAGTTTCCTTGCTGGCTTCTTGGATTTTCTCTCCTATGAATTACTGTCTTTTTTTCTTTCTTTGATGAACATTTCTTAAGCGCCTACAGTAGAGGATGTAAAGCCCTTTGTAAGACCTTAGAATAGGGGCATATGAAGAGGAATAACATTGTCTTTACTGATATTCTTCCTGTGTCACAACTGCTGCTTTCTATGTGTTCTAGTTTGGTAGATATACACAGACAGATTTCTTGCCCATTGACCCCTGTCCTTGTCAGTGTAATGCAGTCTGAATCATATTTATAATATCCCAAGGAAATATATTTTTCCTAACCTTTCATTTTTAAGCAAGAGTTCATTTGACTATATATCTTCTACTGTGGTCAAGAGATATCCTGGGCTACTTTAGTCTACTTTGCTCTCTCTAAGACTTATTTATTGCAGGTTTAACACTTACTGTGGTTACTCTGTATTTATTATACTTATTTGGTGAACTAAGGCATAGCTAATTTATATTTTTCAACCTTGTTTTTTCCTGTTTCCCCCTAGTTTAATTCTTATTATGCCTACCTCCCTTTGGATACTTAACCATGTCCAGGAGGGTCTTAGTACAGGTTGTAGGACAGTCTGGCCAAAGCCCATTATAACCTCTTTGGAGGCAGGTGGTATAGTTATAATTGGAACAGTACTGACTTATAATCAGAGGACTTAGGTTCAGATTCCCACTCTATCACTTACTAGCTATTTGACCTTGGGCAACTTTCTTCACTTTTCTGAGATCTCATTTTCCCCAATTATAAAATGAAGAAGCTAGAATTGACAGCCTCAAAGGTCCCTTCTATCTCCACGTCCACTACATTATTTCAGGCTGTCATCATACCTCACCAAGACCATTGCAGTTCTCTCCTAATTAGTCTCTGTGTCTCAAGTTTCTATACATGGAGGTCATAGGGAACATTTGGTGCAAAGACATGGTGGAGATAGGAGATGGACTTTCATGTGTGAGGAATAGCAATGTCAGTATGACTGAATTGAAGTCTGTAGAGGATAGCAGTGTGTAAGAAAGCTGATAAATTAGGATGAGATTTAGGTTGTGAAAAGATTTAAAATGCAAACAAAAGAATTTATATTTGATACTTGAGCATCTAGGTGGTACTGTAGATAGAGCACCAGGTTTGGAGTCTGGGGGACCTGAGTTCAAATCTGTCCTCAGCCACTTCCTAGCTCTGTGACCTTGGGCACTTACTTCACTTACCCCTGTTTGCCTCAGTTTCCTCATCTGTAAAATGATCTGGAGAAGGAAATAGTAAGCCACTCCAATATATTTTCAAGGAAACCCCAAATGGAATCACAGAGTTGAACAACAACACTGAGGGTAACTGAGAGCACCTGATGTTTACTGAGGTGGTGGTGGTGGTGTGTGTGTGTGTGTCCATGTGTGTCTGTGTGACATGGTCATATCTACACTTTAGGAGAATCATTTTGGCAGCTGTGTGGCAGATTGATTTGAGAGGGGAGAGATGAGGCAGGGAGAACAATAAGAAGGCAATTTTAATAGTTTAGATGAGAGATAAGGCCTAAACTAAGGCCTTATATGAGGACAGGAAAGGGGCATTAAATGAGAGGTAGAAAGAACAAGATTTAGCAAAAGATTGGAGAATGAGAGTGAGGAATAGAGGAAGACAGCAAGGTTATGGACCTGGGGTGATGGTGGTACCCACTAGTAGGAAAGTTAAGAAGAGTGTGAGTTTAGGAAAATGTTGTTTTCTACAGAGGGAAGAAAAATATGCTAAAAGTCTACCGATATCATTTGCAAATATTTTTAAACAGGGGCAGCCAGGTAGCACAGCGAGTAAGAGCACAGGCTCCAGTGTCAGAACGACCTGCAGATCGAATCCCGGGCTCACACTTAGCACCCACCCAGAAACACCTGGCCGTGTAACCTTGAGCAAGTTACTTAACCCCAGTTGCTTAGGGGCAGCCAGGTGGCTCAGCGAGTAAGAGCACCGGCTCCAGTGTCGGGATGACCTGCATCAAATCCGGGGTCAGATACTCAGCACCATACCCAGAAATAACTGGCCGAGTAACCTTGAGCAAGTTACTTAACCCTGATTGCTTAAAAAAAATATATATATATATATGTATAAATATATATATATTTAAACATGTACATAAATAAAAATCACACTGAGGATAGCTGTGGAGACTTGATGGTAATTAAATTCTGGTGTTTGATTTTTTTGCCCCTATAAACTCGTCACTTAGGAAAATTGGATTAGAGCTTAATACTTCAGTTCGAGGATTAGGCTCTCCAAAAATTTGCATGGATTGCCAACATAGTGTTCTTCTCTTTAATAATAAATTCACTGGAGGTTTCCCCTCTCCTCCCACCCCCATCAAAAGTCTGCATGAATGGTTTTGTTATTGTCTTTGCAATAAAGCATGTGAGATCAGCAGATCTTTGCCTCCTGAAGAAAGAGAAGCCCTGGCAAGAATTCTTATTACCATGGCAACATAAACAATAAGGCCCAGTGTATATATTGGTTTCCTCATAAAGAAGATATAGAGCATGTAATAGCTAGTAGAAGAGCAGTTATGATCATTTGAAATAGTAAACTTCACTTGAAGTTAACCCTCCTTCTATTCCAATGAAATTGCTTTAATGCATTACAAAAACTTAGTTTTCTCACAAATTGTTTTGAACTTTCCTCAATGAGATGAAAATATCCGTAGTTGACTTCTTGCTTTCTTTAAAAAAAAAAACCTATGGAATTTAGAAGCAGGGCAGAAGTTAAATCAAAACTATATAAATTTCTGTCACTCAGATCTTAGAAAGTGAATTAAAAAATCCTGGTTGCTAATGAAGAAAAAAAAAGACAGGGAAAATAGTGAGATCTGACAGTAGAAATGAAATTCTGGAAGATTTTAGCTGGAAGATTTTTACCACCACTATCTTAGCAATGCTAGTAGAAATGTCAGCTAAGAAGTTGATGTATTGCCACTGTGGTAAATTGTTAATGAGTTCTGGGATCAACTCCTTGTCATCAGGATGCTACAGTTTTTGGGCTATTAAAAAATGCTAACCATCTCCATATCTATCCTCATTTAGTTCTAGAAAATGAGTTAAAAAGTGCTACCAATAACGATGAAGAGGAGGAAGGAGAACAATTCGATTTTGACAGTGGAGATGAAATTCCAGAAGCTGATAGACAAGCACTTCTGCCATCATCCGAATCTGATTCCAGGGGGGATGCAGAAAATAAAGAGCTTCCATTCACAGGTGAATGCCCAGGTGGTCATCCAGTGGTGGCATTATATTGTTTAAATAATATTTTATAGAAGTTTAACTCATTTCTATCCCTTGTCTCACCTCCACCTTCCTAATATGTGTTCTAGAAGCCTATTTTAATTATCCTGGAGAAAAGTGTATTTTTAAGAAAGGCTTGCTTATACTTTTTAAAAAATTTTTCAATTCAGTTCAGTTAAACATTAAACTCCTACAATGGGTCAGGCACTGTGCTAAGAGCTGGGAATACTAAAAGACTCAAAAGACAGTCCCTGCTCTCAAGAAGTTAGTCTAATGGAGAGAACATACAAATATGTGTATGTGTGTGTGTGTTTGTATACCCTACACACACACACACACACACATTGTATACATATATTGGATAAATAAGAAATAATTAAAAGGGGGAAAGCACTGAAATTAAGAAGGGTTAGAGAAAACTTCCTGTAGAAGGTAGGATTTTAGTTGGAACTTAAGGGAAACCTAAGAGGTCAGTTTCATTATAAATAGTTAAAGTTTTGTATATATTTCTCTTCAGGTACTCTTTTCCATTGTTTCTAACTAAATTTTGAGGAGTGTATAGAGAGAGATTTTCTTTCAAAGAAAAGTAATTTCTAATTCATCCACTGGAACTTTTGGAATTCAATTAAAGAAACATTTATTAAGTGCTTACTGTATTCAAGACTTTGTGCCAGTACTGGGGATTCAAAGACAAAAACAGAACATTCCCTGTCCTCATAGTGCCTGTATTCTATGGAGGGATGATAGGATCACAGTTCTAGAGGGAAGGGATCTCAGAAGCCATCTAATCCAACCTCGTTATTTTTACAAATGCTGTAACTGAGGCCCAGAAAGGTTTGATTTACCCAAGGTCACACAGGTCATAAGTGACAAAGCCAGGCCTCCAACTCAGTTTCTTTGACTCTGAATACAGTACTCTTTCTGGACCATGTTACTTCTCATGTCACAGATAAGCATATATATAATAACATGAAGATGAAGAGAGCAATAGAGACTATGGAAGCAAGGAATGACTGTCAGGGCAAACTTCCCATAGAAGGTGGTGCCTGAGCTGAATTGTGAAAGAAACAGAATCCTAGGAGATGAACAGAGAAGTGCATTCTAGTCAAGGGGGACAGCCTATGCAGAGAGAGGCATGGAGCTGAGAGAAAACTGCAAGAAGGCCATCTTGGCTGAAACACACTGCCTGAAGGGCAACAATGTGTAATAAATCTGGAAATGTAGACTGCAGCCTGATGAAGGTTGTTAAATGTCAGATATCATGCTAGAGAAAATAGAAAGCCACTGAAGAAAGGAATTGAATGCCATGATGTGTTGATTCAATGCAAATCTATGCTAGACTTAGTTACTTATTTTATTAAATCCTACAAAGTACTCAAGGGGTAAATTGTTTAATTAAAGCAATCGTACTCTGTGCATTACGCACTTACACAATATATCAGGAATGCTCATGTCATTGTTCAGGCGATCAAGATGATCTGTTTACCTTACCAGAACTTAATTTTGTAAATAGTTTTCAATAGTAATTAGGCTATTGAAATTCTTGTCCCACAAAAGTTCCACTGATTTCATCCTTATTTTCCAAAGAGTTACCCCTCCCTAACACCTAGGATCACTTCCTTTAATAGTTCCTACATCACCAGTTTAAGAAAATAACCTCTTAGGCATTTATCATAGGTATGAAGTTATATATACAAAGGGAGGACTAATATCTGAAAATAAGATTTGAACTGGAGGTTTTAAAATTTTTACCATTTTTTTTTCTTTTCCCATTCCTAGACAGACACTGAAGAGAAATATTTGATGGGTGTGATTATCCTATGATACATGAGAAAATGAAGCTTCTTTTTTTTCTTTCTTAGGAGATAGTAATGGAGCTGGAGGAGACAATTTGCAAGTTGCAGAAGCTGGTAAACTAGCTGTACCTATGAAAGTAAATCCATATTCAGTCATCAATATTACACCATTCCAGGAGAAAGAGCAGCTGTCACCAGATCCAAGTGCTGAAGAAGAAAGTTCAAGCCCTGGTGTGCCAAGTGTTTATTCTGTTCCTGTGCCTTGTGGCTATGCAGTTCCTTCCAATTTACCACTCATACTTCCAGCCTACTCTAGCCCCATCATCATTCGTACTCTCTCTGTGGATGAAGAAGGTAATTTTTATCTTATGTGTACAGAAAGGGAATTGATAGATGTGGTTATTCTTGGTTGTAAATAATAGATTAAAAGATAATCTGTGAACTTAAGAATCATCAACAAAGACAAACATCCATATTCAAAGAACAAAAAGAATTGTAGATGAAATTATTCATATTATTTATAAATTTTTAGACATATATTTAATTTTATAAGGAAGGAGCAAGATTATCCTCTTTGTGTTCTCTTCTTATTTTTTTTTTGGTCTGTGTTTTTAAAATGTTCTATTGATCCTTTCTTCCTTTAATTTTTTTGCATATGTTATTTCCCATTAACTTAATCCTTTCCCCTGCCACATCCTGTGTTCCCTTTCCCATTTACACCCAAGTAGAAGGCCTCTCTTGCAACGAGTAAGTATAATCAGGAAAAACAAAGCAACATGTTAGCTGCATCTGAAAATGTACATCTCATTCTGCACCTCTAGTCCATCACCTCTCTTCCAAGAAATGGAGACATACTTAATCATCAGTTTTTTAGAATCAAGAATGGTAAGTGTTTTGATCAGAGTTCCAAAGTCTTTCAGAGTTATTATCTTTTACAATATTGTATTTTTTCCCAATTTTTCAAAGAATTTGGTTTGGAAATAGTAGCAGAACTTGAATTGCTTTCTTTCTACTAAAGGAACACAAATACTCTTTTGGAGGGGGAAACATTTGTTAAAAGATTTAATTGTCTGGGAAATCTGTTCATTCCAAGCACAAGTGATGTTTAGCTGACCTATTTTCATGAACTGAAAGCACAATAAGTGAATCTGAATGCAGTCCACCTTTCTTGAATCTAGTGGAGTTAGATCAATGTGACCAAACTGCTTAAATCTCTTTTAAAAATTGCAAATTTTTATTTTTTTATTTCAGTTTTTTATTTGTTTAAGAAGGGAGGTATAATATAAAGTTTATTTAACTGAGTTTGCATCAGAAGACAGTTTGTTATAAGCTTTTGTGAGGCAAGACATTTCGAGGAATAACATCATCTAAAGACTGGAGAGTCATTCTTTTTAAAATGTATGTAACACCTACTAGCAGCTGGAGAAAAGAGTTGAGTGTGGGTCTGTAATGGGAGAATAGGAAGGGAAAGAGGTTTCTTTTCTGTAAGAAAAAACAAATGACATTGGGAGCTAAAGAGGGTTTTTGCTTCCTAAGTGTAGAACTGTATTATGGTCTGATATTATAGCCACAGATCATTAAAGAGATGATTAGTAAAAACAGAAGAAATGAAGCAAGTGGTGATTACAAAGAGCCAGCATGGCTCATTAATAACAGGTCATGCCAGGCTAGTAATAAATGAATGAATGAATTCATTCCTATATAGCAGGCTCTGTACTAGTCATGGGGGATACAAATTTTTTTTTAATAAAATCACTTTATTTATTTATGGCCTTTTTTGGAGGGCAATTGGGGTTAAGTGACTTGCCCAAGGTCACATGGCTAGTTTGTGTGTGTGTGTGTGTGTGTGTGTGTGTGTGTGTGTGTTAAGTGTCTGAGGCCGAATTTGAACTCAGGTCCTCCTGACTCCAGGGCCAGTGCTGTATTCACTGCACCACCTAGCCACCCCAAAAGTGTGTTGGAAACTCCCTTTTGAAGTTTAAATTTTTTTTTTTTGCTTTTTGGAGGGGAGAAGGCAGGGAAATTGGGGTTAAATGACTTGCCCAAGGTCATATGGCTAGTAAGTGTTAAATAAGTGTCTGAAGCTGGATTTGAACTCAGGTCCTCCTGACTTCAGGGCCGGTGCTCTATTCACTTCACCACCTAGCTGCCCCCAATACAAATATTTTTTAAAAGAGACAGTCTCAGCCCTCAGAGGAGTTTACATTCTTATAGAGGAAGACAGTGGATATAGGAGAGCGGTCACTAGGGAGGGATATTTTGTCCTGAGTAAGTAGAAAGTGGAGGGGGGCAGGCAGATAATAGGATGGTCTGGGTGCATGGTTGGAAAGAATATAAAGTGGAAACACAGTCAGTGGCTAGTCAGTGGTTATAGTGTGGGCTAATTTGTACTTTCTCAGTCAGGTTTCATAGAGAAGGTGACCTGATATGGGCATTAAAGAATGAGAACAAGTAGCTGTGAGAGTAATTTTTAGTGTAGGGATTGTGAACAAGAGTTTACAAATTCAACAAGGTAGGAGAATCCAGGACAAGTATAGCAAACAGCAGTTAGTCCAATTTGGCTATGATATATAGTAGGTGAAGGGGGATAGTGTCAAAGCCAAAAATATACATTAGAGTCAGGCTGCTTGGCATTCAAGAACCTCTATAATTTGGTTCTGACTTTCTTTTTTGGCCTTATTTCAAATTATTCCTCTTCAAACAATTTGTATGCCAGCCAAACTGGACTCATTGCCCTGATTTATCTCCATGACTTTTCAGTCTTATTCCTTCATGTTTGGACTGAATCCCTCTACCATCCATCTACCTTTTAAAATCCTTTCTAATAGACCCAACTGAGGCTTCCTATATGCAGCCTATTTTCCCTACTTCCTAAACCCAAAAGTGATCTTTTTGTCCTCATATGTCTCAGGCCTGGCTTTATATAATCAGTCACATCAACTAATATTATAGTTATTTGTTTGCTTTAGTAACTAATGCCTTCTACTAGACTGTAAAGTTCCTAAAAATAATAGACTGTGCCATTTCTTTTACCTTTGTATCTGTACTATCAACTATGTGAAAGGAAATAGCATAAAATAAGTCTAGAAAGTTGGTTGTAGTCAGATTATGAAGGGTTTTAAAAGCCAGAGAAGAATTTGTATTTGATCTGAGAGAAATAGGGAGCCATGGGAGCTTAAGTGGTGGAGAGATATGGTTAGGTATGCTTTGGGAATATCACTGGCACCACCAATATGAAGGATAGATTGGAAAGAAGAGAGAACTGAGTCACAGAAATCAATTAGGAGGCTACTGTAATAATATGGGTGAGGGGTGATGAAAGCCTGGATTAGGGCCATTGGCCACGTGAATCTAAAAAACACCCTAATATTGTGTTACTTTAGAGAAATTACATAGGATTTTGTGATAGCTCTCTCAAATTTTACTTCCTGAATCTGGCCATGATTCAGGAAGTTTTAGCATGATTAATAATATTACTGTACGTCTATAGTAATCAAATAGTATAAAATGATACAATACTGGTTACAAAATTCTTTGTAATGAACAATAAAATGTATACTTTAAGCACTCATACTTCAATGTTAATGTGCTAATTATTTCTTAATATATTAATAGGGATTTTTTTGGTCCTAACATTAGGTTATGTCAATTTAGGGGACTTCCTGGTGAGGAAACTCCTTTTATCAGTGTAGGTCTACAACTGTTCTAGTTATATTCTATGTTCTGTTTTGTTTTGGACAGTTGCTAGCTCCTTCTCCATTAGTCATTAAATAATCATCCAAACTACATTGAACTCTTAAAGCTGGTCTATCCTCTGACGTTTTTAGAGGTAGCTATAGGCTGTTGTCCATCTGTTTATTGTTTTTTCTGGATTGCCTCCCCTTTCTGCCCTTGCTTGAATTGGGTGGCAGTTTGTGGGCCTTCATTAAGACAATCTGGTTGATCCTATGCTTTGCACAGAAGCAGTTCCCCAGAATTCATTTTGTAGCTCTTGGTTTGCCTATTACTATCTCTTTAATAGCACAAACATTGAGCCCAGTGTCCTATCTCAAAAAATTGCTACCAGTTTATGGTTGTTATACTCTGCCATATCTTTTTGGAGCTTTTATGGTTGGAACTTTTTATGGTCAAAGAATGTTTGATTAGGTCCTTTGGATTTCTTCAGCTTTATGATGTAGAACATTTTGAATTTATTTAAGTTTATTTATAGGCATGATATTTCCCTTTATACAGTCTCTCCTAGTGGAACTTTTTCTCGGTACTATTTACTTTTAGCCATTACCTTATGGGGGGCAACAACATATTCCTTAGGGCACAGTGAATCATCTATTGCTGGATAAGGGTTGGGTTACTGGTGGCTGGGCATGGATTTGGAGAGAAGAAAAGTGGTTCTACCAGTTGATTCAAAGAATAAGCTGTAGTTTATGTCTAAGCAATCAGTTCACAAACTACCCTGACCAGCACAAAGGCAATCTCCTCTTTTTCTTTCTTTTTTTTTTTACTTGCCTCCCTGCCTTGCTCACTCCACTTCAGATATTTATATAGAAAAGGACACAGAAGAACTATGAATTTCTCTGGCTTTTTTTTTCTAGTAGATACACAGGAGCTGACAGAAGAGTCCCATTTCAATTCTTTAAGTTCAGAGGATCCTCCAAACAGGTATCTATGTCTAATTCGTGTATGTATGTATATATGCACGCACACATAG
The DNA here is from genome assembly GCF_028583685.1 of Petaurus breviceps papuanus. NCBI lineage: Eukaryota > Metazoa > Chordata > Mammalia > Diprotodontia > Petauridae > Petaurus > Petaurus breviceps. Next base: position 2,169,289 of record NW_027187309.1, read on the forward strand.
ATGGGTATATTTGAATTATCTATTTGTAATTGGATTTATTTGATACTATTTTCTTTGAAAACTTTAATACTAAGTTATTCTAATTTGATTTCTTTCTTCCTTCTACACTTCCAAATTCCCAATCCTTCCTCTTGGCTTACATAAAAGTGGATACTTCTCAGATCTATATTAAGTGTGATGTCTCTTTTGGCATCCTGATGTCTCCCTCAGTTCCAAATGGCTTCTGGGCATTTTTCCCTGAAGTCTCACTATTATCATAAATTCAGCATATTTAAAACCCAATTCTCACTTTGTACTTCCTTCTTTCTGTTAATACTCTTGTAATCTATCCAGTCAGCTAGACCTGAAATTTTTGTGTCACCCTGACTTCTCTCATTTACCCACCTTCATTCAGTCAGTAAGTTCTATCCATTCTTCCTCATAAATTTCCTTCAAATATTGTCCCTTCCTCTCCATCCCCACTGCCACCATGCTAGGCTGGCTTAGAGCTTTTTATATTACCTACACAATCTCAGTGGATGTCTAGATTGTCTCACTGCCTCTACTCCCTTTGTCCCATCTTCCACAGTCCTTTTCCCCCAAAAGAATCCAGCTCCCCACATTTCCAGAATTATTATAAATTACTCCTTTCCTCTCACTCTACAGTCTAGCCAAATGGGTCTTCTTACTGTACCTCACACTTGACTTTCCATCCCTCCCCTCACCTTGGTGCATCTGTGCTGGTTATTCTTGGAATACTTTCCATATTCACTTCCCTTTGTTAGAATCCTTAGTCTCCCTCAAAGTTCAGTTTAAGTACTACTTGAAACCTTGCCTGAGCCCCCAGCTATTAATGCCTTCCCCTCTAAAATTACCTTGTGTTTAATTTTTATGAATTTTATATGTCAAACTGACTCCCTTGATGGAGTGTAAGCTCTTTGAGGGCAAATGCTTTCATTTTTATCTTCATACTCCCTCTGAAGGTCTACGTGGCACATAGGAATAGGGAATCAAGATTGAACCTATGATTTCATTGGTATAGTGAACTCCCAGGTGTGGAAGTCATCTCACCAATGCAGGTTAGCACATTCTTTACAATGTATAGTCTTTAGAAAGTTCCCTACATCATTGACAGATGAAGTACTCAGGGTCACAGAACTAGTATGTATGAGAGATGATATCTGAACCCAAGTTTTCTTGGCTTCTAGTCTGATTATCCACAATGTTGATGTGCCTGGCACTTAGCAGTCAATTAATAAAGATTTTTTGATTGGTTCATTACACTGCAAATGTCTCTTCAGTCACATCATCTTCAGGTTCAAAAGCCTTCACTAGCCCTCGATTGTCAATCAATAGTCAATAATAATTAGCCAATCAATAAGAATTTCTAATTCAAAAAAGTTCTTCATCTAGTGTTCAGGGATTTCTAGAGTTTGATCCCATTCTATCATTCTAGACTTTCTACTTCTTCCATACTTCAAGTCTATTTGTTTACCCCAACTTCCCCAACTTTTGAACTCCTACTCATTAAAGCTCAACTCAAATCTTATCAAATCTTCTCAAATCATGTAGGCATAAATGGCTAGAAGTTATTACTCTCTCCTCCAAAAAAAACCAAACCCACAAAAAAAGCATTCAAGAGGTCTTAGGAAAAAGGAGACATTTTTTTCCTACATAATTTTTTATGGCTGCAGGACCCATGAATTGACTCTAGTTCCCAGTGCAATAAATTATATGGTTTATGGTTATGTTGTGCAAGTTACACCATGGCATGCTGTGGAGAAAATTCTCTGTTCACAGGAGACATTCTTACATATCTCTTATTTTTTTGAGCTTTTCAACCTATACTCCTTCAACCTCCTTAATTTAGTAAAAATTTTTAAATATAATAATATAATATATAAAATTATATAAAAATATAATATAATATTTTTTATTTAAAATATAAAAAATACTAAGAAAAACCCTCACTTTCCTCCAAGGACATAATATATGTTATAACCTTCTCCATTAGAAGCAACACCCCCATTCCCCTTACACAGTCAGAAAAGACTGGCATATTCCCTATTCCCGATGCTTCCAGACCATCTTTTTACTTTCATACTTAAATCTTTCCTCTTTTGAGATATTTGTACTTATATTGCCTTTTGCTTATTTTTATTGGTGTTATCTACTGATCTTTAGGTTACTCGCCCAAATCTAAAAGACCTTATGACTTTGGTTATGATTTTCTTGATACCTCAAACCCTGCTATTCATACTCAGGCTCATTCAGGCTGACATGTGTCACATCCTGACCATATGATTCCTTGGTTTCCTTAGTTTCAACATGGAAAGATCAGTGGAGTGGGAATCAGGGACCAAGATTCTGATCCTGGTTTTATAACTTAATCTCTTTTGTGACCTTGGGCACACTCACTATCTTTAGGACTCAGTTTCCTTATCAGTAAAATGAAGAGTTTACATAATGTGGCTTCTAAAATATTTTCCATTCTATGATTTTAAAAATATAGTTATTCCTTTCACATTATGACTTTCCACCTCATGGTGGGTCGGCATAAGAAATTAAATGGTAACTTTGGGGAGTTTTATGGAAGCCCCACACAACACTTAAAGACAGCAGATGACACAGAAAAGTTTAGAAATTTGGAAATGCATAAAATATATGTATAGTATTGTATAATAGCAGAATAGAAGCATATTTTATCTTCTAATACCATAAATATACACAAATTCTTCTTGTCTGGTATGGAGGGCCAAAAAATTTTATGCAGATTTTCCAGATTGCATGGGCGCTGTGCCCTTAACCTACATATATATATGGAAATGATTTCCATAAATCAATGTTTATTTAGGAGCAAGTTCTTAGAGGTCTTTGGCAGAATATATGCTTCAGCTATATCTGGATGAAAGGGGGAACTTTGTAATGGAGAGATAAAGAAGGAAGGATTAAGATTTAGGATGTGTTTCCAGTTCAAACCATCTTTGCTTATGTAACAGCCAAGGCCTGGAACACGTGCCTTTGCCATGTGTGAATAAATTATTTTTTCTTAAAAAGAGCTTTAAAAATTTTTTTTCATTTTTTATTTTTTTAGGTAAGAAAGCTAATATTTTTAAAGTACTACATGAGAGCCTTTAAAATTAGAAACTAATAAGAAACTAAATAAGTATTCATTTATTTAGATATTTAATATCTAATTATATTTTGACACAAAAATCTTTTTAGGACTTCATTTGTTATTATAATGAACAAAATCTATATTTATCTGGAAATGAGAACTATTGGAAATGAGAAGGATTTCTTCACAGTAGAATGTAAGTTGCTTGAGAGTAGGGATTCTGCTTAACTTTAGCTCTGGTATCCCTATTGTCTAGCACAGTGCTTGACAATTAGTAGGTACCTTATCAATGCTTGTTTTATTTCATTAATTTTTATTTTAGTGTGTATATATTTAGCTACATTTGACTTTGAAAATATCACTTTTTTTTGGACCAGACATCATTTCATTTATGTAATCAGTACTGGGTGAAGAAACTTTCTTTACTTGATGCAATTGGTACCTGCTTTGCAACTTATAATGTTACAGCTGGAGCATGGAGAGCTCAAGTGATTTGATTAGGGTCATATAACCAGTAAGAGTCAGAAGTAGGGCAGCTAGGTAGTGCAGTCGATAGAGAATGGGGCCTGGAGTCAGGAAGTCTCATCTCCTTGAGTTTGAATCTGGCCTCAGACTCTTACTAGCTGTGTGTCCTTAGGTTAACCCTGTTTGCCTCAATTCCTCATTTGTAATAAATGAACTGGAGAAGGAAATGGCAAACCACTCCAGTATTTTTGCAAAGAAA
>NW_027187309.1:2173209-2254730 GCF_028583685.1 Petaurus breviceps papuanus
AAGAAAGAAAGAAAGAAAGAAAGAAAGAAAGAAAGAAAGAAAGAGAGAAAGAGAGAGAGAAAGAAAGAAAGAGAGAGAGAATCTGATGTAGTACCTGAACTCAGCTTTTGGTTTGTTTGTTTTTTTTTTTTATTTAGAAGATAAAGTAGAATGTAAAATGAAATGAGACTAAAAATCTGAACCCCAACTTCACAATAACAGAGATTGTATTTTAGTGGATTTTTACAACCACTCATACCATGTTACCTTTGATGGTTCAAGGATTTAATTATCAAGTACTGTCCTTGACCTGTTCAGCTCTTTCCTCTTAACATTTATACCTTTCCCAGGGATGGAATAATAAAAAAGAAGAAAATATCAAATGTATTTTTTTGTTTGTTTTTAAAGCAATCGAGGTTAAGTAACTTGCTCAAGGTTACACGGCCAGTTATTTCTGGGTGTGGTGCTGAGTATCTGAGCCTGGATTTGATCCAGGTCATCCCGACACTGGAGCCAGTGCTCTTACTCGCTGAGCCACCTGGTCACCCCTAAGCAATTGGGGTTAAGTAACTTGCACAAGGTTACACAGCCAGATGTTTCTGGGTGGGTGCTAAGTGTCTGAGCCCGGGATTCGATCTCCAGGTCATCCTAACACAGTAGCCAGTACTCTTACTCACTGTGCTACCTGGCTACCCCATTGTTTTGGTATTTTTAATCTCTTTTTAAGTCTTTATTCATTTGGCTTTCCCAACCCTGAATATTCTTCTCCTTTCTCCCGCCAATCCAGCTCACACTGATTTTCTCCATTCTTTGAACTCATTTATCCCTTTAAAAAAAAAAAAAACTTATTTATTGCCATTTATACATACAACACCTGATGATCATAGGATCATAGATTTAGATTTAGATAATAGATTTAGAACTAGAAGGAATATTAGAAACTATTGAGTTCAAACCCTTTATTTTACAGATGAGGAAACTGAGGCTGAGAGAAGTTGAATGATTTGCCAGGTTCACACAATTAAAAAGTGTCTTAGGCAAGATACAAACTTAGGTCTTCCTGACTTCAAGTCAACTGCATCACTTGGTTCATGTTTGTATGCTGTGTCTCTCTAGTGAGATTGTCAGCTTCTGGAATGTCAAGGACTGTGTCTAAAATTTCTTTTATGGTTCTCCAATTCCTTGTTGTGTGCTATGCCCCAAATAGACACTCAATAAATACTTGACTTTATTAATGAATGAAAATTAGATGGAGAAGATCACAAGATCATAACTTTTAGTCTATAAGGGATTTCAAAGGCCATCCCCCTCATTTTACAAATAAGGAAATTGAAGCTGAGAGACGTTTTTTTTTTGCTTTTTGGAGGGCCATTGGGGTTAAGTAACTTGGCCAAGGTCACATGGCTAGTTTTTATGTTCAGTGTCTGAGGATTTGAATTCAGGTCCTCCTGACTCCAGGGCCGGTGCTCTATATCACTGTGCCACCTAGCCGCCCCTGCTGAGAGACTTTAAATGACCCAAGGTCAAACAAGTAACAAGTGGTTGTATCAGTATTTAAATTTAAGGCCTGTGGCACAAATCCAGTGCTCTTTCCCCTGCACAACACTGAAGTTGTGAGCAAAAATTATGATTTGGACTTGTTTGCCCAAAAGTGCCCAAAGGCCATTGGTATTGTTGGTAGAGCACTGACTTAAAAGTCATGGGTTCAAGTCCCCAACCCCACCACTTTTTTACCCTGTGAAATTCAGTTATATTATTACCCTATAGATTTTAAATTTTCTCTTCTGCTAAATAGGGATGTGATATTGATATTACCTACCTCCCAGGACTATTTTAGGAAAATACAATGTAAACACTAAAGTTCTCTCTCTCTCTCTTTTTTTTTTGCCTTTTGGAGGGCAATTGGGGTTAAGTAACTTGCCCAAGATTACACGGCTAGTATTTTTGTGTGGGTGTTAAGTGTCTCAGGCCAGAACCGAACTCGAGTCCTCCCGACTCCAGGGCTGGCGCTTTACTCACTGCACCACCTAGAGGCCCCTTTAAAGTTCTCTTTTAAAAAATAAACTTATGCTTGTCATTATTTCTTGACCTATTATGATGTAAAATAAAGACTCAGCCTTGTTTGAAATATGAGATAAAGGGTCTCCATTGCTAGGTGATGTTAATGAATACTAATACTTTGCTTTGTCATTTATTTTAAAGTGAAGACCAGGTTAATAAAGAAGACAGCCCTCTGGCCAAATGGGTTGCAGATCCTGCCAATACAGCATGGATGGAAAGTGAGTGTCCTGAAAAACATCTCCAAAGGAGAAATTGTTGAATGAAAGGTTCACTGACAAAATTGATAAAAAATAGAAAAAATTCAACCATTTACTAAAAATGAAGCATTATAATAAGCAATCATTCTGAAGAGAAGAAACCTTTTCCAGTGACCTTAGCTCTGGAATCTAGTAGTTTGTTTAGCACAGAATTACCTCCAGAAGTGAAAGTGCTTCAGTCACTGGGTGTGCCAGGACCACAACTCCTCTTGACTTCTCTTCACTGCTGGAAATCACATGCCTGTAACCAGCTTTAAAGAATATGGGATTGTAATGCTCTGATTTCCAGCCTACAGTCAGCTGTAGATCTCCTGGAATATTCACAGACTTTCTGTCTCTTTATTTACATTTGAACCAATTCCCTTTCATGGAAATTTATTCTCTTTTTTTTCCTGGAAAAGGCTGGCCCATGTGGCAGACAGCATATGTGATCTTCTTGGCATGTACAGTTTTGTAAGACTGAATATTTTTAGCTAGGTTGATTTTGGGGGGTTGTCGGTTTTTTTTCTTTTAGTAGAAAAACAAAAATTGGTTCCTTAATTACCCCTTTTGTTATTTGCTGGCTCACTAATCTCTCTGTAATTGGCTTGTGTGATTGACTTACAAGGTAGAGCTATCTTAGTTATCCATAATTATTAAATTATCTGCTGGGATGTTTCATTCTGGGTTTTAATTATGACACTGTCAAAACAAAAAACCTATCCTAATTGGATGATTCTGCTCAGGGGATATTAAATCAGCATCAATTTACCATAAAATTATGGACATGCTATTCCAAAGCAGTTTAATTCCAAAGCTAAATTAATCTGAATTTTCTTCCTTTAGTCATTCCTCCTATCCAGATGACAGCTAATTAGAAGGGCTACATTTTAGTACAAATAGTAAACTGGCATTACTTCAACAGTAGCAAATAGTAGTCATGCAGTGCAATGGAAAGAATGCTGAATCAGCAGTCAGGGTCCCTAGCTTCTTGGCCTTATTCTGTAACCAGCTAGTCATTTGATCCAGAACAAGTTACTTCCCTAACCTGGGCTTCAGTGTTCTCATATATAAAATGATGAATTTGAATTTCCAAGGTCTCTACCAATTCTAACATTCTATAATTCTCATCAGAACCAAAAGTACCACAGAGGTGTGATCATAAATGTTATTAAACAAGAGTAAATTTTCTCTTATGTGAAAAGTATGATGGCAAGAAGGGGATAGGGCATAGTCTCAATACGGTAATACCTTTCTCTAGATACCACTTAGTTTAGTTTAAACTTATATTTAAATGTTGAAGTAGAAGGGAGGGGAAAAAACCTCAACCATGCTTTTGAAAAAACCACACACACAGGACACTGACAAAGTGAGATTAATCCAAAGTTAAAACAATCAAGATGTTAAGGGTTTTAAGACTATGACACAATAACATCAGTTGAAATAACTAGGGATTTTAGTATGGGAAAAAAATCTGCAGGGAGGATGTGGCAGGGGAATGTGATAGCTATCTTCAGGTATTTGAAGGGCTACCTTCTAGAAGAGAAATCAATCTTGTTCTTGATGCCAGAGGCAGACCTGAGGAAAGATACTTGTAAAGAGGTAAGATATGATTAAACTTGAGGACATTATTTCTAACAATCAGAATTTTCTGGGAAGTATTTGGTTCCTCTTCAGTAGAGGCCTTCTATCTAAGACTTGTAGACCCTACTGAGTACATTATACAATAGAGTCTTAGTTATTTGGATACTTTTTGAACAATATATATAGATTTAATATAAAGTAGCTGCACTGTTCTCTAATATGGAGGATATATTGTAATCTACTTAAGTCTATTATTTTATTATGAAGATATTTTAAGGCAGTTATAGTTAAGAAAATATTTTTATACAAGGAGGAGTAATTGTTAGTTGTATTTAAAATCTTTTGCCTATTTTTCTACATAATTCCCAGGTGGGTACAAGCACTGTTATAACATGATTCAAGCTTTTTAGTGGGTTTGTTTAGTAGGACTTCAAACTTATTGGCTTTGGTTGTTTTTTACGTTGAAGCTGGCAATCTTGGAACTTGGCTTTCCTTTCCAAAACCTCATTGACTTCTTTTGATATTCTTCATCAGCTCTCAAAGATTACAACCATAAAAAGCAAAAAACAAACAAACAAAAAACCACGGCATTCCCTCCAGAAACACCCTTGAGTTGGTTGCAGATTTCTTCTGGGGAAAATATTCTCTGTGGATTTGGAATCAGAAGATCTGAGTTCAAATTCTTCCTCTTATGATTTTTGCAAGGTGACCTTGAACAAATCATTTTATGGCTCAGTTTCCTCATCTGTAAAATGAGGGGGTTTGAATAGATGACATCTAAGGTCATGTGATAGTGCCTGTTAGTTTTCAATCTGTGATGTTATGATAATGCTTTTGGTGTTTTAAAATTAGATGGCAGCATGTACTTTATCCAGGGACTAAGTATCTGGGAGAGAGATAACATTTTTGTCAAAGGGTGCAGAAAAATCCAGCAACAGTTGATCTACTTGATGTTGTGGGTGGCCATGTGACCATCAAAATATCCAGCCAGGGCAGTGATTTTTATACTTATATATATCACCTTCCAGATTTACCTTTTGAAAAAGCCTTAGTATTAGTTTTAGAAAACTTATGGTTGTGTAAAATGTAAATAACACTGACCTGTTCTTGCCTAGGTTTTAAACATGTTTCTTTTGTCATTTTAGACCCAGAAGAAGTGATTTATGATGATGTTCCAAGAGAAAATTCAGACTCAGAACCAGGTTTGACTTGAGTGCAAATTAGATGTGGGATAGTCATCCTAACATCTTTTTATCCCTATATATATATATATATATATATATATATATATATATATATATATATGTATGATTTCTTACTTTGAATATCTTATCTATAAATGTATTTCATGATGGTTTATCAGAACTTAATAGTTTTGTGTCTTCTTTCTCTCTTTCCTTCCTCTTCTTTCCTTCTTTCTTTTTATTGAATTTTGATTCTGTTACTTACCATCTTTGTTACCATGGGAAAGGCAGTATGGTACAGTAATTAGAACCCAGTTCTTGAAGTAAGAAACACTGAGTTTCAGTCTTGCCTCAAACACTTACCATTTACATGACTGGGTAAATCACTTCACCTGTCTGAGCCTTGGCTTCCTCATTTGTAAAATGGGAGTCATATATTCTGACAACTAAATGAGAGATAGTACTATTAAAGTAACCACGTGGATGTGAGTTGTTGATATTGTTTTTATTATAATCCTTCCCAGGATTTGGTTTCCTCACCTGTAAAATGAGGGAGTCATACTTGATGGTCTTTAAGGCCATTCTCACTTCTAAAGTTTATTTAAAACTCTCGAGGATTGCAGATTCCATTGAATATAATTTTCTAAGTCTCAGTAGGCAAGATTGACCAAACATAGCTGTCTGACTTCAAGTCTCCTGGGCTTACTGGCTACAGTGTCCAAAATCTTTATGAGGGAAAATGCTCTAAAAGTTCCCTTGGGCAAAATCTGATCTCTTAGGGAATAACAATGGACTATGTGTGAGATCTTTCAAACCACATCCACTAGGTGAGGGTATTGAAGGGTCTCTAACCAGCTGGATGATATCAACTGAGAAGGAAATCGCCCAGGGCCAAATTCCAAAATTATTGTGCTCTGATGACACACAGCTTGATTCCTGTCAAACTAAGAGAAGAACTTGCCAATCAGTGGACTTGTAGGGAAAAACAGATGCCAATGGCAGACTTGAGATGTTTTTTCCTGGCAGTGAGAGAAGAAGCTCTTTGGATCCAGGCCCAATAGAGGACCCAAATCATTCCCTTAGAACTTGACATTGCATAAAGATACCAGCAATCTTGTAGCCCTTGAAAGAACTAGAATAATTGTGGAGAACAAAACCATATGGAGGAAAACTAAAACCAAATACAGAGGGAAAAGTCAACACGCATTAAGGACCTAATTATATTTTAGGGACTGGACTAAGCTGGGGATATGAAAAGAGAAAAAAGGACAAAGTATCTTCTCAAATGATCTACTGGTCGGTCAATCAATATTTATTAAGCTTCTTTCAAACACCGTGCTAAATGCTGGGGATACAAAGAAAGTCAAAGGACAGTCCCTGCTCTGAAGGAGTATACAGTCTAGTTAGTGTGACTATACTTGTTAAAGCCAAATTAATTTTTTGGTAGAAGCATTGTTGAGAGGAGTCAATGTCCTTGTTCTTCACAAAGTGGGGGGGGGCAAAATACTTTAAGTAGTAGAAATACTGAAAACAAAAGCAATTTTATAAGAAGGGTTACATATCATTTTCAACAACTTAATCAGTATTTATTGATTGAATGATTATTGAAAATTTACTACTGTACTTGGTCCATGGAAGAATATAGAAGAAATATAATACAGATCCATGTTCTCAGTGACCCTACAATTCTGTACAGTAGGGCGATCACAAGTTCTGGATTAAAATCCTGTGTTTGACACTATCTGTGAGACCTTGAGTAACGTTATTTAATCTTTCTGGATCCTCTGAGTCTCATTTTCTTCATCTATAAAATGATAGACTTTGACTAGACCTTCCAGAGCTAAATCTAGGATTATATGATCCTGGATGGGGATATATCCCCACATAGTGAAAAAATAACAAATTGGATAGTAGAGAATATAAACCAGTATTAGACAGAGTACCATAGGTACTAAATTCCCCCAAAAGAGGAAATTTAGTGAAAACTGAAGTAATCTGAGAAATGCACCAGACTTGGAGTCAAAAGACCTGGGTTCAAGTCCTCTCCTACTTGCCTGTATTGCTCTGGGAAAGCCGCTGAATGTTTAAGCCCAGTTTCCATCTCTGTGAAATGAGGGGGTTAAACAGGCTAATTTCTGAAGTCCTGTCTTCTTCTAAGTCTTCTCTGAGCCTCAATGAGTCGAGTCCTGGATTCAAAATATGTCAACATTGTGCTACCTGGATGACTATTTTGATGGAATTAACCAGACAAACAGCGAGTCATTTTAATCACACAAAAGATTTTAGTCATTAAATTGACAGTGTTTTGTGATTAAAATGATTGCTTGAATCTATGAGTTTGTTGGTGTGGTGTTGTGTAGACATGGTCTGAGAGTCCAACTCTGTCACTGCCAGTATTATAGAATTATAGATTTAGCTTGGAGAGAAAATTAGAGGTTGTTTTATTCATTCTCCTCTTTTTTTTTTTTTTTTTGCTTTTTGGAGGGTACTTGGGGTTAAATGACTTGCCCAAGGTCACATGGCTAGTAAGTATCTGAGGCAAAATTTGAACTCAGGTCCTCCTGACTCCATGGCTGGTAGTCTACTCACTGTGCCACCTAGCTGCCCCCTTTCCCCTCTTTTTAAAGACAAGAAACGAAATCTCAGAGATTGTGTTTGAGGATAAAAAGGTAGCACATATCAAAGTCAGGATTAGAACCCAGGCCCTCTGACTCCAAATTCATCACCCTCTCTGCTGCATTAGGCTGCCTAAATGACCTTAGACAAGCCACATTTTCTCTATGGGCCTCAGTTCCTTCATTTAAATGAGGAGAGTTGAACTAGATGTTCACTAATCCACCTAAATGCCAATAAGAAAAATGCAATGATAATTTTATTTCAGAAGATATCAAAGAGTTATGCTATGGTAAAAACCGCTCTGCTCATGTCTTTTTTTTTTTTCTGGGCATCTTTTAAAAATTAATTCTTTACTTTTCAGGATATTTGACTGGAAATCTAAAATGTACATTGTGCTTTTAGATGAATTAATTCAGGGGAAGCCAAGTGGCACAGTGAATACAGCACCAGCCCTGGAGTCAGGAGGACCTGAGTTCAAATTCATCCTCAGACACTTAACACTTACTAGCCCATGTGACCTTGGGCAAGTCACTTAACCGCAATTGCCCTGCTCTCCCCCTCCAAAAAAAAGCAAAAAAAGAGAATTAATGCAAATTTATGAAGAAGCAATTATTTCAAAGAGTTATGATTATATGTCATGTTTAATTTGACTTGAAAAAAGTTTCAATTTTTAAATGCAAAAATTCCAAATGCATCCAAATCTTTCTTTTTTGTATGCTTTTTTTTACATGAGAATCTAATCCTTAGTGCTATTTTGGTTATGCCTATTTTTAGTGGCTTGTAAAAGTATTCTTTATAACAGATTTAATTGAAATAACCCAAAGGATAGACTTAATTAGGGAAATGCCGGCAAGTTTTCACACTATTGGAGTGCCATCTTTCTAATTAGTCTGCATAATTTTTCAATTGAAACTCATTCCAGAGGAAAACCTTACCCAAAATAGACATTTCTAACATGCAGTAATTGAAACCAGAGTCATAATGATATTCTGGGCCTTTCAACAAGGGCCTCTTCTAGAAAAAAATTCTTTAGGAAGATAAATGATATGAAGTATTTGCTAAAGATAAGAGTCTCTGAGTCTACGTGCTGTCTACTGTGTAACAATTGAGTATAATTTTGTTCTGTATTTTTTTTTACATTCTGAGGTAGGGCAAATAGAGCACTGGAATCAGAGCCAGATAACCTGAGTTTGACTCTAGCCTCTGCCCTCTTTCTAGCTGTATGATCACATAACTTCTCTGATCCTCTGTTTCTTCATCTTTAAATGAAGAGAATGATTCTTGTCCTGCTTACCTGCTTTGAAGAGAGAATGTACATGAATTTTTTTAAACCCCAAAGTGTTAATACACATCAGCTAATACTATTATACTTGTGAGAACATTCACTGTCACCAAAGAAATCAAATATTTAAATATAGAGGTTGACCCATCTTGGAATCAAGATGTCCACTATGGGTACAGATTGTTTTTATGGGATTAGGTTGTAATGGTGTTAGTAGACTTATGAAGCAGAATTGCACACACATGATTTTCCTCTTTTTGTAATGTTTGGTGACTGTTTACTAGCTCCTATAATGAAGTAGTTTAAATCATGGATTTTTGGAAGAACATTTGCATCAGAGCCTATTAACACAAAATTCACAGACACACAAACTGGTTCAAGGGAGAAATTCAGATAAAATGCATTATGAACACAGAAAAGTTCTACTCAAGAAAATAATAATGAGGGAATAGCTGGTTCTCTATTCTAAGTCTTCTGAGTCCAAGTACATTGTTTTCCCGCTAAACCAAGATGCCCCTTTGTAGGCTAGAGCAGTGGTTCCCACTTAGTGAATTGTGAATCCTGTAAGGGTTTGTAAGGATGGTCCAAGGAGTTAATGCTAAAAATTCTCTAATGTCATCTTAAGCAAAAAATGAACAATAGTATAAGTAGTATATTCAGTTACACTAGGGATTCACAACACACTTTTTTTGTGGTTATTGTTGAAAGGTGTTCACAGAATTAAAAACTTTGGGAACCACTGGGCTAGAGGGAAAATTTGAGAATGAGGAAGACTAGGGTTCAATATCTTTGACAAATACTGGCTGTGTGACTCTGGGGAAATCACCTAAACACTCAATGCCACCAGAAAGCTCCTAAGATGCAGAGCAGGTGCTCATCTGCATTGGAAGACAGAATTCCCTTGTTGGGAAGTTATGCCAATGAAATCACAAGTCTTGTGGGAAAAAAAAAGGAATTCTAAGTGTCAAATTGAAAAGCAAGGGTTTCAGTTAATTTAAAGTTTCTCTGAATATTAAAAATGAGAGCATTTCCAGTTTTGTTCTTTGGAAGGAACTCCTCTACAGTCAGCATCTCACTTTCTATAATGATGTATGAAATATTCCAAACCTTACCATAGAAAATGATAATTAGTTGAAGCTCATGTTTAAATGTAAATCCAAGTGACTTTCTGCGTTTTCATTTTCATTCCATTTTGGTATTAATGCATGCAGAGGAAATGATTTATGATGATGTTGAGAATGGGGATGAAGGTGGAAACAGCTCTTTGGATTATGGGTGGAGTTCAAGTGAATTTGAGAGCTATGAAGAGCAAAGTGATTCAGAGTGCAAAAATGGGATTCCCAGCTCCTTTTTGCGAGGCAACCACAAAAAGCAAGTATGTAACCAAAACACTTCATTCATTCGCATAGGATGGTCTCCTTCCTTTTAAAAATATTTATGTTAAAATATACATTTTAAATCTGAAAATGTAAATTAAACAATTTTAAATAGGAGTTGAAATATGGTTAAGATGGTGAATTCATGAAACATAGTGCTCAAAGGAGAAAAGTATACTTTCCATAGTAGATTAATTTGTGAAAGATGCTATTGAATTTTCATAAAGCATTCATTTTAAATGTAATAAAGTAGATGACAACAAAAAGACATCCCACGATGAATCCCTTAGTAAAACATATCTAAATGTGTCTGTTTGGAAAAAGCTGTGTTTTCATGTGCCAGTTTTGTTTGAAGTAAGCCCAGCTATATTTTTTTAAAGGAATGTTTTGGACTTCAACCATTTTTTTTTACCATGAAAAAGAAGAGAGAACAGAGTAAAATGTGTAATAGATTAAAAGCCCAAAATTCTGCTTTATTTTCTGTGTATGTCATATGTTGTAGATAGTGTTCTTTAATAAGTGTGATTGAGTTTACGGGTCTCAAGAGAGTCCCTGAAGTTTGAGGAAAGCAGAAAAAACATACCTCCTTTTGAGTATGTCTCTGGCTTCAGTAGCTGCATCATATATATATATATATATATATATATATATTTGAGCTGAAGTTTTAAGTACCTAATAGTGACCTGTATATACCTTATCCATGCCTTTGTTTTAATCAGTTGTATATGAATGTAGTGGTGTTAAATACTCATATTAATGCCATTGGATCTGTGTGGTTATGTGTGTCCATATATGAGACAGGCTTCATCTATTTATGTTTTTTCCACCAAAGTAAATTGGATCACTGAACAGCTAGGTGGGTTCTACTGGTCAGGCTTACTGATTTCACCTATGTGATTAAGGGACTGACCGTTAATCATAGGAAATAACCACTTTGACTCCATAAGATGCAATTGCCATAAACCCTCAAAATACAGCCTATCTGTGCTTTCCAGTTCAGGCTTCTGTAAACCTCTCTTAATGATGCTTATCACCAGATTTACTAGAGAGTGATAATTTTTTTTTTTTTTTTTTGCCACAGCAACTCTTAAAGACCATATTTTGTGGAAGAAGAGTTAAGGATTGCTTGAATGTTTTCTTGAAGTTTTTAAGTAAATAAAGATTAGGTCAGATATGTAATGCCTTTTGAGGGGTCAATAAGTTTCTCTCAAAGAGAATCTGGGTTCTTCCCCTATATGCCATTTCCAGCTATTTTCCTTGAAAGTACTATTTATTTTGCTTTGGAAAGAAGTTAGGATAGCTTTCCATCAAGATTCCCTTTCCAACTCTAAGTTTCTGTGATGCTGTTACAAAAGTTAGTGGCATTGTGCAAATGTCTCAGGGCAACTGATTGTCACTAAAAGTAGTATGATATAATGAAAACATAATTTGACTTATGATCAGCAGGTAGAGATTTGTCTCTTGCACTTAGTAGTTTTATGATCTTGGGCAAGCCACTTGGGTTTAGGTCCTGCCTCTGAAACTTAATGGCAATAGGGCCATAGACAAGTCATTTAATCATTAAATCAATCGATTAGTAACCCAACAAACATTTAGTAAGCATATGCTTTATTTCAAGCACTGTACTATTGAACTGGGAATACAAATATAAAAATCAGACAACCCCTGAGCTCAGAGTTTTCTATTCTACTGAGCTCTCAATGACCCTAGGCAATTCTCTAAGACATTAATTTGCAAAAGTATTTATTGGTGGTAGGAATTTTCTCAACAGTGAGTTCATAAAACCAATGAAATCACAGGTGTAGGCCATAGAATTCACAGATCTAGAGATGGAAGAGACCTCAGAGGCCATCTAGTTCAATCCCCTTCATCGTACAGATAAAGACACTGATCCCAGTGAGGTTAAGTGATTTGCCAAAGGTCACATAGGTAGTAAGTTTCAGTCATGAGATTTAAACCTAGGTCTTCTGACTCTAGAACAGTGTTCTTTCCACTATAACTCCTCCTTCCCCACCATACACATACATATATTCACACATACAGACAAAGATAGTTTTATAATTTTGTTACTTATTTTGAGGAGTATTGTGTGGGCATATAATATATGTAAATTCACTTTGTAACCATTAAGTCCTATTCAAAGGTAAACTATTAGTATTATTTATATGGTCATTACTAGAACAATTCAGACCACATATCATTGGAGTCCTTCCCAGTGGTGTCCTTTTTATACACAGGGTCTGAAACATCACTAACATTTTAGTGAAAGGAGGTCTAAACTTTGGCCCTTACTTTAGAGAGACCTTTGTTTCCATACTCATCTGGTAACTACAAATAAATATATTATCATTGAATTGAAATTGAGTAGATGAGCATTCCTCTCTATGATTCCTTTTAAGGAAAGTACTAATTTATTCAACCTCAAAGCAGGTGCCAGGCTTTCAGAGGATGGAATTAAAATCAAGATTTTGCCTACAAAGGAATGTTTAAAACATAACAAAAACCATATATTTTTTAACTTCAACTCAAAAAAAAGGCTCCAATTTTTTTTAGCTTTGCCCAAAATAGCACTGTCTGGGACTAAGCATGAGAAAGGTTGGCCTTGAAGGAGCTGTGTTGTTTTTGTCTGTGTTTTTAAAACTATTTATGCTCACAAAAAATAGTTAACAGATTTTGATATTTGGTTAGGGAACTAAACCCATAATGTTGAGAACAACTCATGTCAGCTTGGAGACTGTTCAAGTCTTTATCAGTTAAATTTTTTCCCCGATTTTGCAAAGTACATGTTAAAAATTGTCTAGCATATTGCCTGCATCTTATTCTGCAGGGCTGACTCAAAAGAATGCCATTTTATGGAAAAAAAACACCAACAGTTTTATTTAAAATATTTTATTGCACACAATGTTGAAAGAATGATTTTCAAACAAAAAAAATTAATTTTTTTTCATTTGGTATTTAATATCAAGACATCAAGAAGTCTCCAGTCTGGCTCACCTAAAGTAGTTGTGGTCTCTCAGCTTTTGGGTTTTAATTTTCCATAATCACTGGTGCTAAATAGACCATATGGCATGCTTGACCTGTTTGTACTTGTGCTCGCCAAAAGACTCAAGACATGCATGAGCATCCTTGCCAAACCAGGTTCTCATATATGTGCACCATTTGTCAGACAAAATTGCATGTGTGACACTACTGAAGTACTTTCCTTTTACGCTTGTCAAAAAGTACTACAGCCTCTTTTTTTTTTGAAAAGATTGTATCTTTTTATGCACTGTAGCTATCTCATGACCTAACCCGTTTAAAGGAGCACTATGAGAAAAAGATGAAAGATTTGATGGCAAACACTGTGGGAGCAGTAGAGATTCAGCAGCTAAAGCAAAAACATGAGCTGAAGGTAGTGTGGTTAATTTTTTGACCAGCTACATTTTAAATAATGATTTGAAAATAGACATTAAAACTTTTTTTTAAATAACAGTCAAATAGATAGTGATTTTAATTAAAATGTCAATATGGTGATATCTTTAAAATCTTTATTAAAAGCACACTGTCAAGTAACTTTTACTTTTGTTTGGTCTTCTCCATTTTTTGTGTTTCCCTCCACTTCTGCCCTTGATTTATATCTGCTAAATAGTTCCATATTGAACTAAGTTGATTAATTTAAGAATATGTTCTAATTTTTAAGTAACTTATCCAGCTAAAATATCCTCATAACCTTGGTTCTATTATGATTATATCCTAGGTCTAAGGATGATATTAGTGTTATTAAATAGAATTTGTTTGCTTTTATATATGGAACATGTAGAAAAGGGGATAAATTAGGGTATAAATATAGAGTTTGATCATATAGATTATAATTACTGTAAGAATACTAAGAAGGCTCAAATTATTCAGAGAAGGGCTGTGGAGCAAGTGGGCCTCCAAAAGTGGTTACAATTTTGCATAGTGATGAGGAATATATCAGGCTGTTGGTGATGGGGTTGGGAGCCATATGGGGAAATAAAAATAGTTCATATTGGGCAATAATGACAAATCAGGTCGACTAGGTAAACTGGAGACAGATTTCAAAAGGTCTTGAATTTAGAGGACTTAATTTAGTTTTAATTCAGTAGGGTATAAGGAATAATGATCAATTCTTATGCCAGGGAGTAATGAGGGAAAAGAAGTGCTATAGAAAAATTAGTCTGATGAGATGGTTTGGAGAGGGAGAAAGCAGGGGCAGGAAAATCAATAAGTATATATTAGTAGTAGAGGAATGAATGAAAAGGTTCTTGACTACACTAGTATTAGAATTATGAAAATGAGGAGGGCAGGGGAAGACCTAATAGATATGAATTTTCAGGACTTGGTAACTGACTCTGCAATATATCTAATCATATAGTGATTATATATAGTAAAGATAAATCTCAGATTTCAAACCTATGGGTGGTCCAGAAAAGAATAGTGATATCTGTAGAAATGGGAAGTTAGGAATGGGAACTTACTGGGGATGAAACATGATGAGTTCATTCTTGATTGGTTGGTATCCTATAGGTAGCTAGAAAGAGGAGCCATCGGTCACAGATTAATCTTGGACATCTGCATTTAGGTGTCATAAGCTTGGAGGGTACTAGCTGAAGTCATAAGAGGAAGTGAACTCTCCAAGGGAGAGAATGTAAAGAGCTGAAAACAACTGTTTGAGCTTTAAAGATGACTGACATTGAAGGGATGACAGAAGGAAGAGGAGCCAGAGATAAAGGAAATAAAGAAAAAAGAGAAATGAATTACTATCGTAGAAAACAAGTAGAGAATTTCTAGAAGGGAAAACTTCAAAGATCAAGTAGAATCAATTGTTAGAATTTTTTTATTTATATATAAAGTGATTATATAGGCTTTTCTCAAATGTGAATGGATGTTGATATTTAGAAATGAATTGAAATATCACAATTGGATATTTACTGCACTTTGGCATGTATTAATTCATGTAAAAAGGCACAGTGGATAGATTGAGGGGCCAGGAGTCATGAAGCCTTAAACAATTCCTAGCTGTGTGACTCTGGGCAAGTCACTTAACCCTGTTTGCCTAAGTTTTCTCATCTGTAAAATGAGCTGGAGAAGAAAATGGCAAACCACTTCAATATCTTTGCAAAGATATCTCTAAATGGGGTCACAAAGAGTCAGACATGACTGAAACAGCTGAACAACAAAACGAATATATTGTCAGAACTTTTGACTTGATATCACTAGGATGATTTAAATAAGAATTTATTAAATATCTATTATGTCTCAATGCCTTGCTTTCTATGCTAAGGATACAATGATGAATGTGACATAGGGTCTATTTACAATCTAATGGGGAAGGAGGAAAATGTATATACAAATAACAGTAATACAAGGGAAGAGTATGGTGAGTAGAAAGAAGAGAGCTAAGCAAAGAAATCTGAACACAGTGATCTGAAAATTTGAGGCTAGAGACATATATTTTCAGGTACGGGAATTAAGAAAAGCTTTACTCGGCTAGTACCTGAATGGTGCCTCACACGAAAGGGAGGTACTTCAATAAGTGGTGATGTGGCAATAGAGAGAAGATTCTATTCTAGGTAAGGGAGATAAATGAACATAGAGACATGATAGGAGCGGGCAGAATAAGAACAGAGCCCATAGAGGAGCTTAGCTTGACCGCAATGTTGTATACTTGAAGGGAAGCAGTATGAGAAATCTAGAAAGTTAGACTGGAAACAGATTGTATCACATCTTGAGTATTAGGAACAGAAGAATTATACTGTGAATTTGTATGGTATTAGGATAGTCACAGACTATGAATGGAGGAATGACAAGACTAGAGCTGTTTTGTTAGGAAGACATCTTTTTTGAAGGATCAATTGGAGAGGAGTTAGAGAAGAACAATTAATAAAATTATTGCAATAGTCTAGGTGAGAGGTAATAAGGACCTATCCAAGTGGGAAATAGTTGTTGGTTCTCTCAGTCACCTGGTCTTTTTTTGTTTAAAAATCAGCTTCTAATGGGTTCATCGTTGTCTATGTTCTGCTTAGCTCAGGTGAAAAGTATATTTACATTAGTATATGAATGGCTTCAAATGACCTGTTGGCCTATTCTTGTTTGACTATTTGTAGATTTGCAGTCCTATATCAATTGGGGACATAAATACAGTGATCATTTCAGTATTTAGATGGTCAAACTTGTAAAATGGGAGCCCTGGAGAGAACAGAGTTCTGTTTGACCTGGCTCTGTGTGCTTATTTCCCTTTTCACTCTTTGGATATGGTACTAGAATGTTTTGTAGCACCACAAGTTGTTTTTCTGTTCCCAAGAGAGAAGTGCTTCAGAAAAATGTTGTGTGTGTGTGTATATATATATATATATATATATATATATATATACACACACATATATATATATACCCAAATATGTATATATTATGTAAATATGTCATATATTTAAATATTCAATGACTAATGAATATATTTTAAGTGAAAAGAAAATGTCCATCCAAAAGATCAATTTGGGACCAAACTACTTGACAGTATTTTTTTAAAAGAAGCTAGTTAAAAGTAGAGATTTATGCCATGATATTTATAGCTATCCATTGAACTGCATCAATAAGCACTAAATTCATAGCTTACTATCTTTCTTCTCTCACAGATGCAAAAACTCATGCGGGCAGCAAAAGAAGGTACCAAAGATGGCCTTGAAAAAACCAAAGCTGCTGTAAAGAAAGGCCGTTCATTCATCCGGACTAAATCATTTGTTTCCAATGGTCAGTGTCTATAGAATTGATGTCACTGTGTCAAGGGTTGGTATTGTTGTAATTATTATACTTTACATGTGACTATCTGTGAAGCAAAGTCAGAATCCTTCATAGAAAGAGCACAATCATGGAGAAAATTATACTTTTGTGTTTTCCTTCTTTGGAGAGGTGATAGAAGGGTCTTGAAAAATACTCTTAGTGAATGATGGAAATTCTCCAAAATGGAGATTTTTCTCTGTTCTTTTAGTGGTCTAGGTGTGAGAGATCATGATTCTCTACTCTTCCTTCCCTGCCCTTTTATTCTTGCCAACTGTTCTTAGGTACTACATTCAACCAATTGGATGTTTTAACAAAAAGAATATTAAGTACCATGCAGAGCAGTGTAGCTACACTAATGGAAAACAAAATGACTGTTAATTATTGAAATATTTAAGAAGGCAAAAGATGTAAAGTTTCACTCCTTCCAGGGAGATTTGTATTTTAGCAAGAGTCCAAAACCTTAATCTAACTATGAGGCCTGACTATATACTTTTGGTGTCCGTCATCTGGATGGAAGAGGAGTTGACTTTTGTTTAGAGATGGTTGGGGGAAGTGAGTGGAAATGTGATTTGCCCATGGTTATATACTTAGTAAGTGTCTGAGGAACCTCCAATTCATCTTCTACACCACTGCTAGAATAATCCTGATTTGGAGATGTGATAATTCCCCATGCTCAAGAAAAGGAAATAGCTCTTTATTACCTCTGGGATAAAATGCAGACTCTTCTACTTGGGATTTAAAGTTCTTCCTAATCTTTCCAGATAGCATACATTATTTTCCCATTTTCTTTTTTTAAAACAAACTTATTAATTTATTTATTTTTAGTTTTCAACATTCACTTCCATAAATTTTACAATTTTTGCCTCACCTTCTCTCCTTCCTCCCCAAGAAAACATGCAGTGTCATATGACTCTACACATACCTTACTAGTAAACACATTTTCACATTAGTCACATTGAAAAGAAGAATGATAATGAATGGGAGAGACCATTATTCTGCCATTTTCTAACCAAACTGATCTCTTTCCTGTATGTCATATACAACATCCCATCTCCCATTTCTAGAGTTTGGCACTGGCCATCTTCCACATCTGGAATGCTCTCCCACCTCATTTCTGCCTCATAGGATCCCTAACTTCTTTCAAAGAACCTCTTGGTTTCCACCTTGGATTCCACCTAATACTGGAGTCTTTTGAAGATTCTGCCTCAGTTATTAATGTTCCCCCCCACACACACATACCAAATTACTTTCTACTTACTTTGTATATATTTGTTCATTCTTATTGACATAAAAAAGGTATTTTCTCCCAGTAGAATGTAAGCTCCTTGAAGGGAGGGACTGTGTCACTTTTATCCCTAGTTCCTAGCACAGTGGCTGACACATTGTGGTTATTCATTAAATCTTTCTTGAATTGAATGCCTGACTCCCAAGACAACCACTACACCATAATGCCTTTTAAGGTAGGATTTTAGATTGTAATTTTCTTAAGGACAAGGACTGTCTTATGTTTTTTTGTAACCTCAGTACTTAGAACAATGCCTGGAATATAATTGGTGCTTACTAAAGGTTTATTGATTGATGATTGGTAGGATATTAAGCTTTCCCAGTTGTTCTGACATCATAACATATAGATGACCAATTCCTCTGTTTACCAACCATAATGCAGGGCCTGCCTAGAAGCAGAATATACTGGCAGCAGTCTGCATTCAATAGACCACATGCCACTTAGAGTGTATAGCTTAGAATTGTTACTTTTTTTTGTCTGTATCAATGGATATGAAACTCTGGAATATTAAAATCTTGGGTACCAATGTAGATTCCAGTTGAGAGCTATGCAGAGACACTAAGGAGTTAAGAGATTTATAAGTGGTTACACTAAGGAGTTAAGTGATTTATAAATTAGTTATATGTCAGAGTTAGAATTTGAACATACATCTTCCTGAATCCAGGGCTATCCCTCTGTTCACTACATCATGCTGCCTCTCTGGGACCTTTTTTGGTTGTGTTCAGTCATTCAGTTGTGTCTGACTCTTCATGATCCCCTGGATCATATGTAGCACATCAGACCCTTCTGTCTTCCACTATCTCCTGGAGTCTGTTCAAATTCATATTCATTGCTTCCATGACTCTATCTTTCCATCTCATCTTTTCCTATTTCCTTTTCCTTCTGCCTTCAATCTTTCCCAAGATCAGTATCTTTTCATTATGTGGCCAAATTTAAGCTTCAGTTTTAGTATTTGACCTTCCAATGAATAGTCTGAATTAATTTCTTTGAATATTGACTGAATTGATCTCCTTGCTATTCACAGGACTCTCAAAAGTCTTTTCCAGCACCATAATTTGAAAACATCAATTCTGTGGCACTCAGCTTTTCTTATAGTCCTACTCTCATAGCTATACATTACTACTGGAAAAACCATAGCTTTAGCTGTATGGTCCTTTGTCTATAAGGTGATGTCTCTAATTTTTAGTATGCTGTCCAGATTTGCTATAGCTTTCTTTCCAAGGAGCAAGCATCTTTTAATTACATGGCTGCAAGCACCATCTGTAATGATCTTTGAGCCCAAGAATATAAAATCTGACACTACTTCCATTTTTCTCCCTCTGTTTGCCAGGAAGTGATTGGACCAGTTGCCAACATATTATGGTTTTTTTTTATGTTAATGCTTCAAGCCAACTTTTACACTCTCCTCTTTCACCTCATTAAGAGACTTCTTAATTCTTTTTCACTTTCTGCCATCAGATTGGTATCATCCGCATTTATGAGATTGTTGATATTTCTCCTGGCTACTATAATTGCAACTTTTGATTTGTGCAGCCTGGCATTTCACATGATATACTATTCATGTAAGTTAAATAAATAAGATGACAATATGCAGCCTTGTCATACTCCTTTTCCAATCTTAAGCCAATCGATTGCTCCATGTTCAGTTCTAATTGTTGCTTTTTGGTGCACCTACAAGTTCCTCAGGAGACAAGTAAGATGATATGATACTCCCATTCTTTGGGGACTTGCCACATTTTGTTGTGATATACACAGTCAAAAGCTTTAGTGTAGTCAATGAAGCAGAAGTAGATTTTTTTTTCTGAAACTCCTTTACTTTCTCCATAATCCAGCAAATGTTGGCAATTTGGTCTCAAGTTCCTCTGCCTCTTTGAAAACCAGCTTGCTTTTCTGGTAATTCTTGGTCCACATATTGCTCTCTATATTCTTGCCACCTCTGCTTAATCTCATCTGCTTCTGTTACGTCCCTTCTGTTTTTGTCTTTTATCATAACTATTTTTGCATGAAATATTCCCTTGATATCTTTAATTTTCTTGAAGAGATCTATCTGTCCTGTTCTATTGTTTTCTTCTATTTCTTTGCATCGTTCACTTAAGAAAACCTTCTTATCCTCACTATTCTCTGAAATTCTGAATTCAATTGAATATATTTTTGCTTTTCTCCTTTGCCTTTCCCTTTCCTTTTTCCCTCAGCTATTTGTAAAGCCACATTAGACAGTCATTTTGTTTTCTTTGGATTTTTTTTTTGATGCTGCCTTCTGTACAGTATTGTGAACCTCAGTCCTTAATTCTTTAGACACTCTGTCTACCAGATTGAATCCCTTACATCTATTCATCATTTCTAGTTCATATTCATAAGGGATACATTTAGGTCAATGGAATCTGATAGATTTCCATGCTTTCTTCAATTTAATTCTATATTTTTGTGATAAGGAACTCACGATCTGAGCCACAGTCAGCTCCAGGTCTTGTTTTAAATGATTGCTTAGAGGTTTTCCACCTTTGGCTGCAAAGTATACAGTCAATATGATTTTGATATTGACCTATGTAGAATCACTTTAAAGATTTAAGTATTTACTAATAGCATGACATTCAGTTGGCAGTACCACAGAATATGGAAGAGGGTATATTGAACAGGGACTAAATTAGACAATACCACAAACTGGTTGTAGAAATATTACCTTAGTGTTTAAGGTGTTTTGCCCATCAGGTGCACAGTGTTAAGTGAACTGAATTTGTGGCTAGAAGGCCTGGTTTTGCAACTTGCTATCTTTGTAGCTTTGGGCAAATTACTTAGTCTCTCCAGGTCTCAGTTTTCTCTTTTATAAAAAAGCTTCTTCTGGGTGACCTCTTAGGTCATAGAATCAGATTTAAATAACCAAATTATTAGTTAATCAATTAATATTTCCTAAATGAATACTATATTAGGAAAGATATGGACTTTAGAGATTATCAGTTAAACTTGGTCATTTTACAGAGGGAAAAATAGGTCCAAAGAAGTTAAATAAGATCCTGAATTACAGAGATAGTTAGAGGCAGAAAAAAACTTCAAACCTGGATATCCTAACTCCCAGTTTCTACCATTCTACACTTCTAGGTGAACACTTGATGATTTCATAGACTTGGCTTTAAGTGCCAATGTCTGAAAACTTGCCTTACTTTCCAAAGCACCCATTTAAGTTAGTTCTTAAAGACGTTAGGATTTGGGGAACTAGACTTTTCCAAACTCTTTTTTTTTTAATTTTGTAATCCTAAGTAATTCATTTTAAATAAGCTTTACAAGATTGGTAGAAATCTATCACACACACACACACAGAGTGTAAGAGGGATAGAGAACAAAAACAACTTGAGTGATTAGAGAAGAAATAAATGCAACCTCTAACTGCTGGAATTCCAGCAATCAAAGTAAAAATGGACAGCATTTCAGGCATATCAGAAAGTCTATGTGAAGATCTATAAGACATAATGGAAATTTTATTTTCATTTTCATTTTCAAAAAAGGATAGAGTTTGATATGGACCTGGTAAAGACTGAGTTGACATAGATTTACATGGTATCCCAAAACTTGTTGTGCAGTTTAAACTTTTAAAAACACAATTAAAGCTGTACTAAGACTATTAAAACACTCTATATTTTTGCAAATATGGAATGGTAGCTAGTAGTGACCTTCCCTTCTGTTAATCCTATGATCTAATTTGACCATTACAGGGAGATCTGATGTCTATCCGATACATAACTGACTCATTTCCAAACTCTTAATGAGAGCTCTGCTTGAAGAGGGGAACCCTAGTCTCAGTTATATTTCCCTTAGTCTCTTATTTGTATGTGGGTATTTCAGGAGGTATAGCTTATAGATTATGAGACTGTGGCCTTATTACTTGTTTATCATTGAGCTCTCCAGATTATCTCCTGCATCCTAAGGTTAAAAAGACTATTCACAGTAGATTCTCATTGGTTGGAGAATGGCCAAACAAATTGTATTTGTATAACAGAAGCTTAGTGTGCTAAAAGAATTATGAACATGATGAACACAGAGAAACTTGGAAAGACTTATATGAACTAATGCAAAGTGAAGTAATCAGAACCAAGGAAAGTATACACAGTGACCACAACAATGTAAACAGAAAGAACAAGCAAAGAATAATTGAAAATGACTACTGTAAAATTATAACCTTTGCCTTAAAAGAAGAGATATGAAAAAGATATCTGCTCCTTTATCCTTTGCAGAGTGAGGGTGAGGGGAGATCCATGGGTGTGGAACATTGCATATAATATCTAGCTTTGGTGGGATGTGTTGGTTGTGTTAATTTTTTTTCTCTTCATTTAAAAAATTATTTGTTATGAGAGGAATATTGGGGTTATGTGGGTAGTATAAAAACAGCAGATGGTTTACAAATATTATGTAATTTTATCCTCATAATAACCCTGTGAGGTAGTTGTTTTTACAGATGAGTAAACAGAGAGTCACCACTTATGACTTGCCAAGGGTCACACAGATACAAATGTAGGAGGCTGGATTTGAACTCAGGTCTTCCTGACTCCAGATTCATCACTTTGTCCACTGCTCCACCTACCTCCCTAAAACAACTGTTTACTATAGTTTTCATTTTAGTAAAGTTTATGTGTCACCAAAATGCTCTCTCAACTTTTATGTGAAGGACAGTAGGAATTTGCTTGAAAATTAATCCATGAGGAACTGAAATTTAATAAATTATATGTGGATATGCTTATTTCAATGTGTTATATGATTTTAAATATATTTCCATTTAAAACAAGCATTTCATTTTCTTTTTTTAGAACACAGATCTTGTCTTCAAGAGGAAGAACTAAATTTATTTATTGATGTCGATTGTGTGCACACAGAGGCAATTATGACTCCAATGCCTGAAGGTTTATCCCAGCAGCAAGTTAGTATATTTTGCATTATGAGAAAACTGAACATCACCACATGTGTTGTGAAGCAATGTTGTAATGACTTACAATTTTTAAAGCATTCTCTATATTTAGTGTTCTTTATCCATAAAATATACTGTAAGTACTATGCCCTTGTTGGGGCATATATGTAGATGAGGAGTACCAGTGGGAGGCTCTGAGATGGGAAGTGACTTTCCAAGGTCACACAACTTGTTGATGGCACAGCCAGAATTAGAACTCAAGTCTATTAACTTTGAGTCTAGTGTTCCCTCTACTCCAGTTTATATTGCCTCTAGAGAGGATTGGGTGGTTTTATGGGGGGCAATTACTAATACTAAATCTACTAATAATAACAAAAGCTAGCATTTATATAACTCTTTAAGGTTTGCAAAATCATTTATATGTGTGAATTCATTTGGTCCTCACAACAAACTTGGGAAGTTAGGTATGATTATTTTTTTTCCATTTTACAAATGAGGAAAGTGAGTCACAGATAAGTTTTGGTGACTTGTCCTGGATCACACAGCCATTCAATGTCTGATGCAGAATTTGAATTCAGGTCTTCCTGACTCTAGGCCTGTGCTCTTACAGGTTTCCAAGTGGATGATGTGATAAAATTTATAGATACAGGACATGGAAAATAAAGGGAATAAATGTAATCAAGAATGTCTATTTGGTCAAATTAGATGGCAAAAGTAAGGGAATATTAGAGATTAAGGATAAAAATGTATAATGCCAAGGGGTAAATAGGCAGGTTTTAAAAAGGACTTTAAAATCTGATTTGGACATAAGTGGAAAGAGTATAGGATTTAAAGGACCTGGGTTCAAATCTCTGTGACAGGTCTTTGTTCCTCATGTCTTACATGTTGGACATGTCCTCCATGGTCCATCCCTTCCAGCTCTAAAAAATTATCTTTTGATGCAGAGAGATCTGAAGAAGTGGGTGATAGTATGGAAGAGGAAGCTAAGGAAGGATGCTGAGTCTATAATGCAGTTGAGGAAAAAAAAAACTGAACTCAAACCTGATTCAGACTCTTTACTGGCTTTGATGTTTACTTAGTTGTGTAGCCAAGTAACTTCATCTCCCTGATAAGGTCTGGATAGGGATATCAGTATTTACTACCTATTTCACAGGGGGACATTTCCAAGGAAAACACTTTGTGAACCTTAATTCAATAAATGTTTATTATTAGATCTTAAGCTAATTGAAGCCTAAGAGATGGTAATGATTTAGTTCAATTCAACAAGTATTTAAATAACTTTGAGGAGCCAGGTATTGTGTTAGGTGATAGGAATATAAAGACAAAGCAAGCAAACAAAAACCAGACTTTGTGGGAAGTACCTGGAAAAGTAAATGCTGACAATTTGTAAAATGATGCAAAGTAATTTCAAGAGATAGGACATGTCAACTAGGTGGGACCAAGAGAGGTCTTACATGCTGGAGGAGGCTATTGAGCTGTTTTTCCAGGAAGTTAGAGATCTTGGTGATGAGTAGAGAGTGCATTTCCAGGCCTATTCAAAGGTACAGAGGTAGGAGATGGAATTTCATGTACAGGAAACATTTGGCAGGCTAGTGTGACTGGAATTGAGTTTTCAGGGAAGCGGATTATATCAAACAAGTTTGGAAAGGTTGGTGGAAGCTAAGTTATTGAA
Source organism: Petaurus breviceps papuanus (assembly GCF_028583685.1). Classification (NCBI taxonomy): domain Eukaryota; kingdom Metazoa; phylum Chordata; class Mammalia; order Diprotodontia; family Petauridae; genus Petaurus; species Petaurus breviceps. The sequence goes on from NW_027187309.1 coordinate 2,198,159, forward strand.
GACCTAAGAATTTTGGGGATGTGATTATTCAATAAAGCTAATTAAAACATAGATTGACATATTGGAACAACCAAAAAATTGGAATAACTGGTGAGTTAGAGCATAGCCAGACTCGGAGGGTGACCAGGCTGGAGAGGGGATGAGAGGCAGTGCCATAGCTTGAAGAAGAGAACTCTTAGGTGGTATGATTTGTGTCTTCAATTCGTGGAAGGTCTGTTCTGTAGAATACAGATTAGACTTGTTCTTCCTGATTCCAAAGGGAAAGTTTTAGAACTTAGTGTAAAATAAATCAGTCAATCCACAAATGTTACTAAGAGCTTTCTGTGTACCAGGTACTATGTTAGGTGTTGGACAGTCTTTATTTTTTTTGGAGGGCAATTGGGGTTAAGTGCCTTGCCCAGGGAAACACAGCTAGTTTTTTTGTATGTTAAGTGTCTGAGGCCGGATTTGAACTCAAGTCCTCCTGACTCCAGGGCTGGTGCTCTATTCACTGAACCACCTAGCTGCCACCTACCCACTTCTAGCTACATTCTTTAGTCTGACATAGGAACCAAAAAGACTAATGGAAGGTATGGTATTGAGAGGCACAGTGACTAGGACTAGGCAGTTCTATAAACATTTTAGCAAAGGGATTGATAAATTACATTATAATTCAAATGTTTTAAACCACATTTTAGAAAACAAATAATATTTCAAGGAGAATAGCTAGCACACTGAAGGATCTTAAATACAATATGGATGAGGACATGTTGAAGGGACAGATTTTTAATCTGGAGAACAGATTTTTGGGGTGGGATAAATCATAGCCTCTTTATAGCATTGGATAGACTATCATGTGGAAGAAGGATTAGACTTGTCTTACTTATATCCAGAGTGGAAAATTGTAAAACAAACTTAGAAACATCCTAATAATTGTTATTGTTCATTTGTACAGCTTTCTATGACCCTGTCTGGAGTTTTCTTGAAAAAGATACTAGAGTAGTTTGCCATTTCCTTTTCTAGCTCATTTATAGATGAAGAAATTGCAACAAATAGGATTAAGTGACTTGCGCAGGGTCACACAGCTTGTAGTTGTCTGAGACCAAATTTGTCCTCAGGTTTTCCTTACTCCATGCCCTGAAACTCTATCTGCTATACCACATAGCTGCCCTGTTCCTAATAATTAGATCCATCCAAAAGTAGAAATGGGTTTCCTCATGAATGAGTTCCCCTCATTTTTGAAGACCTTAAAAGTCTTCAAACAAAGACTGGATGACCCCCTATATTATGGTGGTGATTGTTGTTTAGATAGAGATGCTCTCTGAGGTCTCTTCAAACTCAGAGGTTTTATAAATGTTGGTTATAAATCAGCTCCCCCCTCCTTATTCCATCCTTAAACAGATACTGTTTTAAATGCATTAGAAGACTGGGTTAGTTAAGACAAGAAAACTTCTAGTAAATCTTTTGTATAATGATGAATCCTCTGATAAAGAAAATAATTATTCTCTAATTACTGTTAAAAAATAAGATTTTTTTTTCAAACTGGAATTTTCTTAAAGTTTTATGCATATACTTCTTTTATCCACTAGGTGGTAGTGTAGGATGCCCAAATAGTCACAAACCCAGTTGCCTGATAGTGATAAAGAGAGGCTCAGGAAATTATTTGGGGCTTAACTTCGTATTAGTCATTCTTTTGTATTATTTATAATCAGTGTGCCACTTGTAGACAGAAAATTATGCAGTAAAATTATATGTGAAAAGACATTTCCCTTATTTTCTACAAAAGTACTATGTATTATCAACTACTTGATTCAAATCCAATGTAACTTTTGCTTGAGATTAGAAAATATCCATATGGAAAACAAACCATAGCCCAAGAAATTTTTTAAAAATGGACAATTTGAAAAATATATATCCTGAATGTGAGGAAAATTGTACTGTATTATACAATATATGCATGGCTCTAATAATAATATTATATTTAGCATGCTTTAATTTTACACTAAGTTCCTTTCATTTATCCTTTCTTGTCCCCAACATATTAATCTCTTTTTCAGATAATAAGGTCTTTACAAGGCAGTGTGGTAAAGTGAAAAGAGTATGAAATTCAGTGTCAAGAGAGCTAGGCATAAGTCTTGGCTCCAATACATAAGAACTCTGGCATCACTTTATGTGACGGGGTCTGTCAGAAATGCTGAGCCTCAGTTTCTTCAGCTATAAAAGAGATAATTATGCCTTGGGCTTTTCCTAGGATTATTGTTGAGAAAAGTTCTTTGTGAAAATGAATTATTGTTGTTGTTGTCATTATTCTTAATATTTTGTGTTATGAGATGGAATCTAGCCTAGATTTTCTTTTGTTATTCATCCACTCCACACTGTTCCATGCATATAATGGCTACTCAGGAAACATTTGTTGAATGATTTTTTTTTTTTTTTGGTAATTCTATAACTTGTCTTTTTTGAAAAAATGTTTTTGGTTTGGGAATGTTGAGTGATTAGAATGACAAAAACATTTATTTAAGTGGCAGACATATGCCATGGGCTGAGCTAAGTGCTGGGGATATAAACATAAAAGTCATCCAATTCCCATACTCAAGGAGCTTATATTCCTTTTTTTTTTTTTTTTTTAAAGCAATCGGGGTTAAGTAACTTGCTCAAGGTTACACGGCCAGTTATTTCTGGGTGTGGTGCTGAGTGTCTGAGCCCGGGATTGGATCTCCAGGTCGTCCCAACACTGGAGCCGGTACTCTTACTCGCTGAGCCACCTGGCCGCCCCTAAGCAATTGGGGTTAAGTAACTTGCTCAAGGTTACACGGCCAGGTGTTTCTGGGTGGGTGCTAAGTGTCTGAGCCCGGGATTCGATCTCCAGGTCTTCTCAACACTGGAGCCGGTGCTCTTACTTGCTGTGCTACCTGGCTGCCCCAGGAGCTTATATTCTAAATGAAGAAGATAACACATATAGGAGAGTAATTTGAGGGAAGGGAGTTTTGGTCTGGGGAGTAGTAGGAATGGTGAATGGGGCCATAGGGCAGTCAATTACATCCTTTTAGTACAGAGGATCTGAGTTCTAGTCCTGCTTCTGATGCATAATATCTGTGTAAGCTTGGGTAAGTCACTTAACTTCCCTGGGTTTCAGTTTTCTCAACTATAAGATGAGGGGACTGAGATAGTTCCTAGCCTGTGATTACTTTTCTTAGACCAGAAGGTAAAAAATGGACACATAGAGAATAATGGTGGAATGTGCTGTAGCAGGATGCTAGCAAATTGTGGAGGTTGGCTTAGAGATAGTGTTTGCTGAATTACACTCACCCATCAATTAGGATAGCTCAGCCTCTGAGTTAAGATCGAAAGCCTAGTGGAGTAAATACTCCAGAGGTGGAGAAGAGGGATCAGGAAGAGAAGGAAAGGGTATGGTTTCTGGGGTGCTGATGTGGAGGGTAGAGAGAGAGAAAGAAGCGAAGTAGGTGGCAAGATGTCTGGGGCAGTTGTATATTTGAATATATATGTTAAAAATAATGTTTTGATCCCATAACATGTTTCACTCTACAATGATTGTAAGTTACTAATTCTTTGTGTCTTTCTGGCAAACAAAAATTAAAAAAAATAAAGCTTTTTGGGGACCCCATCATTTTTTCCACATTATAATAATACTGTAAGTCATCCCCAAAGCTAAAATGCAAATTACTTCCTGCTATATGTATGATACATACAGTTGAAGCAATTTTCTCTAATAATATTTTCAAATATTCCACAGGTTGTAAGAAGATATATTTTGGGTTCAGTTGTCGATAGTGAAAAAAACTATGTGGATGCTCTTAAAAGGATTTTGGAGGTACCTAAATGACATTATTGTATTTTTTGTAAACTACTATAGTTTAGTAAATTAATCAAGTTCTCAAAAATATTTTTTCTATATGTATAGGCACGAGGCATCAAGGAATTTGTGATTTTTCTTTTTCAAAACTTAAAAAATTAATATTTTTCTTTTTACTCTAGCAATATGAAAAGCCACTTTCAGAGATGGAGCCAAAGGTTTTGAGTGAAAGGAAACTGAAGATGGTATTTTATCGCATTAAGGAAATCCTTCAGTGTCATTCTATGTTCCAGATTGCTTTGGCCAGTCGGGTATCAGAATGGGATTCCATTGAGATGATTGGAGATGTCTTTGTTGCTTCGGTAAATACAGTAGCCCACATCCATATAGTCTCATTCCTCCTTTGGCTGCATTCTTTTAGCTGTCTGAACATTGGATTTGTGCTGGTGATCATGGGAACAATTAACTTGATGAACATAGCAGGGAGGGAAATGTTAGGCTCATCATATATGCAATTGAGAATGACCATAGTGTTATTTCAGGTTCAAATGGAAATTCACTAGCAAAGAATAGATTAATATTCATAATATTAAGGAAGAAGATATGTTTTGTCAAGTAAAATAGAAATCAGGAGCGAAAGTACTTCAGTGGTCTAATGTATAACACATGAATGAAGTTTTATAATGGTTCAGTATAATTTTAAACTTGTCTTGATGTTATTTACTGAACTTTATTTTAAGATTTCTTTTATCCAGACTTATGATTTCATTATTGAGGGAAGCCCCCAACACATTCAACATATGCTATCTCTTCTCCTTTTTTCTTTATTGCACTATCCTTTGGGTAGGGCTATTTGGGAAGTCATATGAAATTTAAAGACTTAGAAGACTACCTTGGACACTGAGAAGTTAAAGTAAATTTGTTCGTGTTTACATGTTTCTTTGTGTCAAAGGCAGAATTTGAATCCCAATCTTCCTGACTCCCTGTCTACTACATTGTATTGCTTCTCTCTGTTTTTAATGTGGGTTGTATTTAAAATGTGGAAATTTCACAAATTCTCATATTGGTCTTGGTCTTTGTGATATGAAGTTGAGTCAAATATATTACACACTGCTTTCTATATAGATAACAGATAACTGCTTTGACGTCACCTTCTTCCCTCTACAGCTATAACTGAATAGTTAACCATTTCAGCTCTATAGTATCCTCTTTTCTTGTCCCTCTCCCCATGCTCCACTCCATTTATCCTATATACACTCTTCTTTTGCCAAACCTCAGCCCTAGATTATTCCCACCATATTCCTCCTTTGCTCCTACTCAAGCCTCTGAACGAATCTGCAGGAAGTCCCACAATTATGCTGACTGGTGCATTACAAATTTATGTGGGCTGTCTGTGAAACAAGGCAAACTTTTTATTCTTCTCTAATTGATTTTCTGTCTCTCTCCCCATGGAAACTATTCCAGACTTATTTCCTCCTCAAGGCCTCCATACTTTCTCTTCTTTCCTCTTTCTATTAACTTGCCTCTTTAAAGAAAATAATCAGAACATTCAACATGTGCTGTCTCTTCTTTTTTCTTTATTGCAAAGTTCCATTGATATCATCTTCTATTCTCTCCTTCTTTACCCTAGTCTGACAAAAAGGTTGACCTTCTTGTGAAGGCCAATCCCTCTGCATGTGCACTTGTACCCATTCTATCCTTTCTTCGGCAGATTGCATGCCTCAATCATCTCTTCCCTCTCTCTTTCACATTGTTAACCTTTCCTTATCACCTTGTACCTTTTCTGTTTCCTCTAACCATGATCAAGTTGTCCCCATCCTTTAAAAAGTCTTCATTAGACCCTACAAATCCTTTAGGCTAACATCCTGTATCTCTCCTTTTCTGAGCCAAACTCTTTGAAAAAGTTGTCTATACTCAATACCTGTACTTCCTCAACTTATTTCTCAACCCTTTTTAATCTGGCTATCTACATCATCAATCAACTGAAACCAGTCTTTCCAGAGTTATTAATGGTCTCTTAATTGCCAAATCTATTGGGCTTTTCTCAGTCCTAATTCTTTTTGATTTATCCACTGCATTTGACGCTGTTGACCACCCTTTCTTCCCAGATACTCTCTTCTCTTTGTGTATGTGTGTGTGTGATTTTTGTTCTCCTGATTTGCCTCTTACTTATATGACTGCTTCTCAGTTCCCTTTGCTGGTTCATCATCTTCATCAGTTGTGTTAACTATAGCTGATTCATCAAGGTTCTGTCCTGGGCTTTCTAATTGTCTTCTTATAAATTCACTCTTGATAATCTCATTTTTTATGGGCCTAACTATAATCTCTAAATTAATGGCTCCTAGATGCCAGTTATCTCCCCCAAGCTTTAGTCTCAGATCACCAACTACCTATTGAACATATCCTTATTTCTGTTGAGGGCTCCATAATCCTTCTAGTGTCTTAGTACATAATATTGTCATTATTCTGGACTCCTCACTTTCCCTCACCATACATATCTAATAATTTGCTGTTTCCACCTTCACAGCATCTCCTGCATCTAATTCTACTCATACAGCTACTACTTTAGTTTAAGTCTTCCTCACCTCATGTCTGGATTACAGATTCCTAATTGGTATTCCTGCCTCAGGTCTCTTACCACCCCAGTCACTTCTATATGATGCTGAAAAATTAATTTTTTAAAATTATATTTTTAATGCTTTTTAATTCTCATTTCATTTTTATATCAATGTTATTTCCAATAACTCCTCCTTTTCCCTGTAGAGCTCATTATTCTAGCAAATAAGTACAATCAAGCAAAAGAGAGTAATATTTAGTTCATGCCTGAAAATGAATGTCTTATTCCACACCTAGAATTCTCTGTGCTGAGAGACAGGAGTATGTATGCTTCACCACCAAACCTCAGTGGTATTCATGGGTTACTTCATTGCTTAGAGCAGGGGTGGGAAACCTGTGGCCTTGAGGCCACATGTGACCTTCACATGCATGGTGAAGTTTGGATTCAATCAAAGACCACACTTGAGGACCTAGAGGCTACAGGTTCCCCACCCCTGGATTAGTTTTTCATTGTTAGTTTCCTTTATATTTTTGTAGATCATGTATAAATTGCTATCCTTGGTCTACTTACTTCATTTTGTATCAGTTCATATGTTTCCTCAAGATTCTCTGAATTTTTCATATGCATTATTTTATGTGATAGTATGATCTTGTCACTATAATTTGTTCAGCTATTTCCAGTTGATGGAGTGCACACCTTCCTTCTGATTTTTTTTGTTCTAGTGCCAAGTAAAACTTTAGATGTTTTGAGTGAGTCCTTTTCTTTTATCTTTGATCTTCTTGTAATCCATACCTAATATTAGTATCATTGAGTCAAAGGCTATGTATAGTTTAATAACCTTTTAGTATAATTCCAAATCCAGCCAGTTTTAGGACAACTAATGAGAAGTTCATTATAACAAATAGGAGCTCTGAAGGTTTTTTCTGACATTATAGAAATTTAAAGGATACTCATGAAATATAGACTTTTCATGCTAAGCTAAAATTTATAGACTTTTCCCTTTGTATATTTATATATTCCTGAATATTATTAATTTACTCATGTTTCAGTTTTCCAAATCCATGGTGCTGGATGCTTACAGTGAATATGTGAATAATTTTAGTACAGCTGTGGGAATTCTCAAGAAAACATGTGCTACCAAACCAGCTTTTCTGGATTTTTTGAAGGTAAGTATTTTCTTCATGTTATATTGGTTTCATATTTCATTTAAACACTCTCCAGTTAAAGTGGAAATGGCTAAAGGTATCCATATCTAAGACAGATACCAGAATTCTATGTATATGATCACTACTTCCAACCTTTGTATATAGAATATTATTTGCCATAAATGTATAGATACTAGCAATGAACTAGAGATTTTTAACCGATCCTAGAATTTGAAATATTTTAGTAAAGCGTTTTAAGATTATTGAAAATCAGCATTGTTGGAATATAATTTTGAAGTTTATTTACTGTGGCCCTAAGCAAACCTCTTAGTTCCCTAGGTAATTCTCTCAGACTATAAATTGTCACAAAATTGCCCATCTGCATTGGCATAAGAAATTTGCTCACAGGGAGTTCCCCAATGAAATCTAGAATCAGAAAAGCAACATTAAAAACCAACCTTGTGTTATGGTCATACATCTAGGTGGTATAGTGGGTAGAGCACTGTACCTAAATTCAAATGTGACCTCAGACATGTAATAATTGTGTGACCCTAGGCAAGTCAAGTGTGTGACCCTAGGCAAGTCACTTAAACTCTGTCTACCTCAATTTCCTCATCTACAAAATGGGGATGATAAGAGCACCTACCTTCCAGAGTTGTTGCAAGGATGAAGCAACATATGTGTAAGATGCTTTGCAAACCTTAAAGTACTATATAAATGTTAACTATTATAATAATATAAAAGTAAAAAATTGAATTAGATATGTTGAGGTGACATTTAAAAAGAAAGGTTTCTTTCTCTTGCTCTTCTGAAACATCATGATAGGAATAACAAAGAGCATGTTCTATTTGGTCAGAGCAGCCTCTTTTGGGGTCAGGTCTAAAAACAAAGGACTAAAAAGCCAAACCCCCTGAGTATACTGAGCCACTACCAGGGGAGGTATTTGTTTTTATTTTTCCTTTGATGTTTAGTGGAGATAACTGACGGCCCTACTTTGTGCTATCTGTCTTTGAAGTCATAAAGAATGTTTTACTGACTTCTTTCCCCCTGCCTCTTATAAAGGCCTGATGAATATTGACACATGCTACTTAATCAGCTGGCAGTGCTTTTCTCCTAGGCCTAAGATGCATATCAGGTAGTACAATAAAAATAGGATATGAAATCTTGCTGCATGTTTGGATCGAATTAAATTTCCTCTTCATATATTATGTCAGCCATCTATAGAAGCTTGACATCAACCTCAATTGCACTGGGATTGGGAAAGTAGTGAATAGAATGCTGCACTTTGTTAGAAAGTCTTGGGTTCATATGCCATCTAAGACTAGTTGTATGACACAGAGATTTCCAAAAGATTTCCATTTCCTGTGTGGCACATAGAATTTCCAAAAGAAATCCTATAAAAATGAGACCTCATACTCCCGTCTCTAGAGCACTCTTCCATCTCCATCAAGGCCATATACTAAGTGCTCCCAATTCTAATTTATGGTTACTTGAACAATACACTCCACCTCTCCACTTCCCCATTCTCTTCCTCACACTGCCTGCCCTCACCACTCTGTTCTTTGTTTCCACCTTGTCTGCCTCTTTGTGCCTTTTCACTTTTCACCACTTGTCTCTGCCTTTATGGGCTTTTTGCCCCACCCATACATGCCCTCAGTGTTTCATTAAAGTGTGGTCACTGCCTCATTTCCCTCTCCCAATTGTGCTCTTTTCCAGCGAGTACCCAGAGAATGAAGTATACTGCCCTTATTTCCTAATTCCGTAAGTGAATTATAAGTCCAACAGTTTAGGAAATGGCAAAGCTTGCATCTGAACCCAGCTCTTCTGTTTCTAGTTCTAGCATTTTTTTCTAGGTCTTCCCAAAAAGCATAAAAAAAACCTTGTTTAGGCCAAAACACGTTTTCCCCCCATTACCAGCAATATAGTATAGGGGGAAACATTGTGTTTAGAATCAAGAGACCTTGGATTTGAATCCTAGCTCTTCTGCTTAACTACTCATGTGAGCATGGAAATGAGGGTATTGAGCTACATTTCTGAAAGTCGCTTCTATTTGAAAGCTCCGATCCTCTTAAAGGGGTGATTTGCCAAGTCCTTTTAAAGTATTTGTTGAGTGTAATTTAATAACGTTCAGATAACAGTAAAAATAACTCATTTCTAGAACTTCAAGGTTTACACAGTACTCCTTCACAATATCGCTGTGAGGTAGCTAGAATCAGAATTACTTGTTTCATTTTACAGATGAACTCTGAAAAGTTAGAGGGCTTGCCCAGTGGAGTCACACAACTAGTAAGTGGGAGGGCTGGAACTCAAATCTAGTTCTTCTCAGGACCATATCTCAGTGATTATGTGACTTTTAGAGTTCGTTACACCCCACCTTTATATATTTGGATTTAGTGGGACATCAAAGCTTAAGATGAATTTATGGCCACTGCAGAGATCCTAGGAAGCCCCCTATTATATAAAGGCAGGTTAGAGAATTGTTATGGTTTGTTAAGCATGAGGCAAGGCAAATTATGAAGCCGATGAGTTATGACCCTTTGACTGCTGTGAAAAACTCTCCCATAACTCGAAAAAAATGTTTTTTTAACATAAATGTTGGTGAAAAATTTCTATTAGGTAGAACTTGTTACTTATTAAGAAACTAACAGCCAAGTCCATGAACATCAATGAATTCCTTCCTCAATCATTTAGTTTCTATCCTCTGTAGACAGCCTTAGGGATTAGAAAATTGCTTCCTCAAATCAAATGTGAAGCAGTTTTAGAATGGAAATAAACAGTCTAACCTTCTTCTTACAGCAGTGCCAAGAATCAAGTCCTGATCGAATTACCCTCTATGGTTTGATGATGAAGCCAATACAACGCTTTCCACAGTTTATTCTCCTCCTCCAGGTAAATGGCATGATAGGATATTCTCCTCCTCCAGGTAAATGGCATGATTATTTAGTCCAATTATTCCATTTTCCCATAACATCTGTTAAATATCTTTTAATCTTTTCAAAATAAGATCTTGTCTCTAATCCCTGTGGGTAAGGAAGGCTGATGTTCCTATTAAATTGTTGATAATATTGAATACCAGGCTACAAAGACTGGAATTTTTTGAATAGATGATAGGGATCCTTTGAGGTCTCCATTAACACTAGTGTCTTTTTTCTGGGATTTTCCCCCAATTAAACTGTATATGTTTTATTTGTACAGAGTTATTTGCAGGCTCTCTTCCTTTTTAAATTTTAAGCTTCTTGAGTGCAGGTGTTCTTTGTATCTCTGGAGCTTAGCAGAGTACCTAGCACATAGTTGACACTTAAGTGCTTGTTAACTGGAGATGATTGGAGGTGTATCTAAGGAAGATTAATTTGGCAATGGTATTGCATGAGTAGGAGGAGAACAGAAGAGAACAAGGTCCTAAAAACCCAAAAAGAAAAGAGAGTGGTCATCAGTGTCAAATGAAGCAGAAAAATCAAGAGAGTGAAGTGTCATGGAAACTGAAGGAGGAACTGATCAAAAGTGTCAAATGCTGTCATCAGGTCAAAGAGGATGAGGACTGAGGAAAAATCATTAGATTGGTTAAAGAGTATGTTACTGCACTTTCACAAGAGCAGTTTTCCATTGTGAGTGGGAGGGACTGATTCCAGTTTGAAAGATGGGAAATAAGAAGGGTGAGGAAGTGAGTTTGGTGAATACAGACAACTCTGGCAAAATTTTGGTGAGGGAAAGAGGAGAGATGGGGAGATTGGAGAGAGAAACATAGATCAACAGAGACAGACAGAAACAGACATAGGATAGGCATCAATGAGGTCGCAGATTTTAGAGAATTTTTTTAAACACTAGATAAGGGAAAATCTAAGCATCTGTTGTAGATAGAAGAGAAGGAATAAGGAGAGATTGGAGGTATAAGAAGGAGAGGAAATATGTGATATTTAAACTGAGAACTTTTGTTGATAAAATTATCTACAAATTGATGAGAAATTTTAAGCATTTCATTGGCAAAACATTTCTTTACACTTAGGGTATTGTATGCTTTGCTATCTGTAGAAGAAGGGTGGCAGAGGGTCTGTAATGTATGAGTTTGTAGGACATAAGTACCTCTGAAACACCTCAAAATGTCTTAAGACAGAACTGAAAGGAGATAATTTATCTTTTTAAAACAAATGGGCATGCTTATTGAACATTATCCCTGATGGTTTTCCACTCTGGTGGTTTAGATTTATGCTATGTCCTAATTTCTCTTTTGTTATTACTCTTCAGATTCAATCAGCTGCTCATTTTAATTAAACCAAATGGATATCGGGTAGGTTTTCTGCTTATTAAAATTGATTAGACATTAGTTGACTCAGCCTTAGGCCTGAACTGGTATTTGGGAAACACTGCCAAGAAGTCTCTCTCTTTTTTAAAGTTTTTACTGATGGCTTTTGTTTTTTACATCTCCATAGTTTTCTCTAGTATTCTTCCTCATTCCTTTCCCACAGAGCCATCCCATACAACAAATAGCTTTTTTTTTTGAAGAAGAGAAAAAAAATCATTACAACAGACCAATATATTGAAAAAGTCCAAAAGCATGCGATGTACACCTGTGGACTTCCCACTTCCATGAAGGAGTAGGTTGGGAATGTCCTCATATCTCTTCATTTGAATCATGCGCAATTTAATAATTTTGTTACATTCACTTTTAATTTTTGGTGTGTGGTTGTTCTTTCCATTTACATTGTTGCTGTCAGTATTTTCTATTGTTTTCTTGGGTCTGCTAATTTCAATCTATATCAGTTCATATAGGCTTTTCCATGCTTCTATGGATTCATCACTTCTTATAGTACAGTAATATTACATTTTTATACCACAATTTAACTATTCCCCAGTCTATGAACATCTATTTTTCATCCAATCCTTTGCTATCACAAAAAGTGATGTTATGAATATTATGATATATGTTTTGACTTTCTTCTTACCAATGATTCCCATTAGGGTCTAAGACCAGCAACAGAGTCTCTGGGTCAAAGGATATGGACATTTTAGTTATTTAACTTGAATAGCTCCAAATTGCTTTTAGAAGGTCTGTACCAGTTCATAGATCCATCAACAGTGTATTAGCATGCTTATCTTTCCACAACCAATCCAATGTTGACTATTGCTATTTTTTGTCATCTTTACCAATTTGCAAGGTTTGAAGTAAAACCTCAGAGTTGTTTTGATTTGCATTTCTCTTATTATTAGTGATTTGAAGCATTCTTTCATGTGGTTGTTAACACTTTGCAATGCTTTTGAGAATTATTTGTTAATTTCCATTGACCATCTATCTATTGGAGAATGACTATTAGACATATATTTGCACATATAAATATATATGTGTATATACATATTTATAAATTGTATGTCTTGGATACCAAACCCTTATCAAAGAAATCTGATACACCAAGAAGTTTCCTTTGATGAATATTTTTAACTGTTCCAGGATCATAGAGTTAGAACAGGAAAAGACTTCAAGAACCATCTAGTTTATTTCCGTTATTTTTCAGATGGACCAGGGTTCTTTTTTACTGAGTCACTATGACCAGCCTATTGTTTTGAGGTAATACTTTTTCATCTCAGTTTATGTGAAAATTTTATTTATTTAAGAACTCAGGACAAACTGCTTATCAAAGGAAGGTATCAACATGAGGTAAAATGGAACTAAAGCTCTTTTTCACTCCTGTAATGATGGACTATATCCATATCTATCTATCTGTCTTTCTGTCTATCTCTCGATGTCTATTGCTACTCCTTGCCTCCCCCCTCCTTCCCAGCTCCCTTAAAGAGCCAAGTAGCTATATAACTAAAAAAGTGGTGGATTGCAAGTCTAAGAGAGATCTGCATTCAGATTCTGCCTCCGATACTACCTATATGAACCTGGCAAGTCACTTCACATTTCTGGGTCTCACTTTCCTAAAATGTTTTGTAAATCTCAAAGCAGGGGTTCTTAAACTTTTCTTTGTCACAGACTCCTTTGTCTGATGATACTTATGGAGCCCTTCTCAGAATAACATTTGTTGCCTACATTCATAATTGAAGAAAAATTGAGTGAAAAACTGAAGATGTATTTTTTTCCCACCTAAGGTTTTAGGAAACCCCTTCCCCCTGAAATTTATCTGAAAGGGGGAACTGCCTATGGGTTCCAGGTTAAGAAACTGAGCTTGTAGCTTTTCATCACAATGGATAGAGTGCTGGGTCTCGAATCAGGAGGATCTGAGGTCAAATCCAGCCTTAGACACTCACTATCTTTGTGACCCTGGACAAGTAACTTAACCTCTATTTGCCTCAGTTTCTTCATCTGTAAAATGGGGATAATAGTATCACCTTCCTCTAAAAGTTGTTGTGAGGATCAAATGAGATATTTGTAAAGTGCTTAGTACAATGTCTGGCACATAATAAATACTATATAAATATTAGCTATTATTATTATTAAAATCTAAATATGTATTATTTTATAATGGCAAAACTCCCAAATCTGACTTATTCAAGTTGTATGTATTTCTTGAGGGGTTGAATGGTGTGTTAGACAATACCAAACAAAAGCAAAAACTGAGAAAAACTGCTAAATCCTGCTAGACATTCAATATGTGTTTGATAAAGTAATTGCCTGGACAGTTGAATTAGTCTCTTATTTGATCTCCTTTTTTCTCCTCTGCAATCTGTCCTCCACAGATTTCAAATTGATATTTCTCAAGTTCAGGTCTGACCATGACACTCCCCTCCTGAAGGACCTTCATTGCCTCTAGAATAAAATACAAGCTCCTCTATTTGACACTTAAGGTCATTTGCAATCTGGCTCCAGCCTATATCTTAATATAGATTATCCCCCTTCGTATATGCTGTGGTCCAGACAAACTAGGCAACTTACTATTGTCCATATTCTATATTTCATCTTCTGCCTCCATTGTCAGCTTTCCCACCCCCCATACCTCTGTACTGCCTCACTCACAGTGCCTAAAATGATCTTTTTTTCTCATCTTTCTCTTTTGGCACCTGTCTCCCTTCAAGGCTCAGATCTAGAGTCACCTTATTTTCAAGGACTTTTCTGATCCCTCCAGTTGTTAAATGAACACCCTACCTCCTGAAATCACTTCTTTCTATACACTATATTTACCTTTGACTATGTTTTATCCCTTCAATAAAAGTTTTGTAAACTTTCTATCTTTCTTTTTGTGAAGATGTATATTATTTCTCTTTTGTATTTGCATTTCCTCCTCCTAATACAGTGCCTAGCACTGTGAATTACAGAAACTTGATATTTATGTATTGATTTTTAGAGATTACTTTAGATGGGGTTGGGAATAAATTTGTCATGTTCAGCTGACATTGACGGAACCATAGTGGTCAGAGTGAGGCTTCATTTCAGAGAAGAGCAGAGATCAGGTCAGAAAGTTATAGTTTCACTGAATATATCCTTGTCTGTGTCTCTTGCCTGTCATAAATTGATATTAAGCATGATAGATATACAGCATAATCCTACATATACTAAATGGTATATTTTTAAAAATCAGTCATTTGAAATAAAACACAGTTGTCTCATGGAGGAGTGTGCAAAGTGTAAAAGTGTTTGTGAGTCATCACACAAAGGCTGTAGCTCTATTCATGAATCTCCAGATATACCACCCAGGTACAGGAATAGGACAGCATTGTGTTTGCTGGCAGAGGGAAGGCCACTAATTTTAACATGGTCTTAGTAGAGGAAAAGTAAGTGCTACGGTTTTATAAACAAGGTGAGCAAGACTTCAGAAAGGAGCTTGTTTCAAAGATTGCATAATGCCATATAGTATTCTTACTTCTTATTCCTTACTTAAAGTCCATTTCTGGGTTTGTATTTTCAGCCTTTCCAATTTGGTAAGACCTGCCAGGCCTTTTGCTCCTCCTCTGGTGTAGCCTTTGAGAGCCCAGGCTCACTTCTGTCCCACAATGAGCCTTCAGGGCATGGCTTTAGGCAGAGAATCAGTATTCATTTTATTATAAAAGACTAGCTATTTTTTTTTCTATTAATGATGCCATTGCATGAGCCATTCTTTCTTTTCCAAAAAGACTGCTTGCATGTTCAGCCAAATAGTGATTCACTGGAGGCAAGTCTTGTTCCCAAGGTGCTTGATTTATTTTTCACTAGAAGCAATTAATGTCATTTCCTTCTTTCCCAGGAGTCGTGAATAACGCAGTTGTGGGGGATGAAAAGTTTCTGGAGGATAGCAGTCTATTTCTTTGTCAGGAGCCATCATACCTTTCCCTCTTAGCTTTATCATTTTTTTCCCCCAAAAGGACATGTTGAAGAATACCACAAAAGGACACCCTGACAGGCTGCCCCTGCAGATGGCGCTTACAGAGCTTGAAACATTAGCAGAGAAGCTCAATGAAAGGAAAAGAGATGCAGATCAGCGATGTGAAATCAAGCAGATAGCAAAAGCCATAAATGAAAGATATCTGAACAAGGTTGAGCAATTTTTTTTAACCTATATCCTAAGACTCCCACTTTCTCTTTAAGTACCAATGTACTGTAACTTTCTTAGAAAATTTTCACTAATATTTTAAAAATCACCATATTCTTTTCTATTTCAAAATACAGTCTGAGATAACAGCCCAAAGAACTTGCTATGTTTTTTAACTGAGCTTTGTCATATTTACCAGATTCCCAAGAGTGATATACTTTAGTTTTTTGGTAGCAGTCCCTAGATTTAGGGGCTTTTATCTTTTAAAGAAAAAAAAATTACTTTCAAATAATCTAATTTTCTTGAGTGTTTGGCTAACTTCCTGTAGGACCTACCTGGTCAGTGGACACCTGCCAATTTGCATAGTTTCTTTGTTTTGAATTATTGAAAATTATAAGGAATTTTTTAAAAAGAGGCATTTTATCTTTATTCTCATTGTATGAATTCTTTTTTACCCTATAGTTCTTTGTACTGTCCTAAACTGCCTCCCCTCCCCCCCAACAAACTTTACATTATGTCATGCCACACTGAGATCCTTCTGCTCTTTACTGATCACCTTTATTCTCTAATTTTCTATTGATTTTATCATGGTATTTGTCAGTATCTACATACTATATAAAGAAAAAAAAATAGGGGTGGCCAAGTAGCACAGTGAGTAAGAGCACCAGCCCCAGAGTCAGGATGACCTGGGATCGAATCCAGGCTCAGACACTTAGTACCCACCCAGAAACACCTGGCTGTGTAACCTTGAGCAAGTTACTTAACCCCAATTGCTTAGCAGCAGCCAGGTGGCACAGTGAGTAAGAGTACCTGCCCCAGAGTCAGGATGACCTGGGATCGAATCCGGGCTCAGATACTTAGCACCACACCCAGAAAAATAACTGGCTGTGTAACCTTGGGCAAGTTACTTAACCCCAATTGTTTTTTTTTTTTTAAGAAAAAAATAATAGCATTCTTGAAATTGTTTTCACACACTTATCCTTTAATACTTGCACGTAAATGGCAAATGCCAGAGAACTTTTTTCATTTGCAACACTGGGCTAAGTAGCTGGTAGATTAATACCTAATGGCATAGTACCGTGTTTCCCCGATAATAAGACACTGTCTTATTAATTTTTTTTGGAAAGAAAAACGCCAGAGGGCTTATTTTCAGGGGAGGGCTTATGTTGTCCTGCCTCAGCTCTCCTCCATGGCACTGCTCTCAATGGCGCCAGCAAGCAAATCACTGGGGAAGAACAGGATGACACGCTCACTGCTGCAGCTCTGATTGGATGCAGCTCGGAGCACGGCGTGCGTTTCACGGGGGGGGGGGAGACACGGTGCATACAGAGGGTACCGTAATGTAGCGTGTAGCGCAGGGGATCACCTTCACTACAGTAGCAATCTCAATAGGGCCTATTTTCGGAGGAGGGCTTATTTTAGAGGAATCTTACACAGTAAGGGGAGGGCTTATTTTCGGGATAGGTTTTATTATTGGGGAAACACAGTATAACCACTGCTTTTCTTTGTGATGGTCTTGTTATTTCCATGGCCATGTCTAGACAGTGATAGAATGAAAATGTGGAACCAGAGGACCTAGGTTCAAATCTTTGTGTCATCTGACATAAATCATATCACCTCCCTGGTCTTCATTATTCCGCACTATAAGATGAGAATGAGAGTAGATGATATCTCAGGTCTCTTCACGCTCCAAATCTTATGGTCTGCTTATTTTTAAATAGGATTAGAGCACTTTACTTTAGTGCTTTTGACTAGAGAACATAGGATCATAGATTTAGAACTGGAAAGGACCTTAGAAGTCATCTAGACCTCTAGACCTTTGGCCCCCCCCCTTTTTTTTTTTGCTTCTTGGAGGGCGGAGGCAGGGCAATTGGGATTAAATGACTTGCCCAAGGTCACATGGCTAGTAGGTGTTAAATGTCTGAGGCCAGATTTGAACTCAGGTCTTCCTGATTCCAGGGCCAGTACTTTATTCACTGTGCCACCTAGCTACTCCTCCTTCCCTTTTTTAAAAAAAAGATGAAGAAACTGAGGCCCAAAGAGGTAAAGTCTCACTCACTTATCACAGAGGTAGCAAGTGGCACACCTGGGATATATAGAATTATAGAATTTTGGAATTTAAGAATTCCTTAGAGAATTTTTAGTCCAACCTAATCATTTTCCAGATAAGGAGATTGAGTCTGGAAAAAAAATAGGTCTTGCTCAATTCTTAAAAGCACAGGAATTAGAGCTGGAAAGGAGTTTAGAGATCACTTAAATGATCTCTTTATAAATGACAAATCTGAGGTTCAAGGAGTTTATGACTTGCCTCTGGTCATACAGAAAATCAGTATGTCTGTTCCTTTAGATGTCTTGAACTGCCTTTGTGAGTGTGGGAAGCTCCTAGTCCACCAGAAATCCAAACAAACTTCTGTTTGCTAATATTTCTTAAGACTTTCCTCTCCCAAATCCAAAAAGTAAAATAGCCTTAAACTTCAGAGCCTTCTTCAAATTATCAGCTCATATTTAACACTCAGCCATTTTACCACACAAACCTCTAACGATTTTAGTTACTGGAAGAATTGTTGCTGAATAATCAACTACTTATATAGCCTCAAATTTTAAATAGACTCTGGAAGCCAATTTGGTTGTGCTAAATTAAATTGCTTATCTAGTGTTTTTCCATTTTGTTAATTATTAGAACTGGGGAAGCAATGGTAAAAGTGGTTGTAAGAAAATGTTTTACACTGATGTGTTTACCATTAGACAAATAGAGGAAGGGCTACTTTATATCAAAGTAGTTTGTGAATGAGGCAATATGTATAGTATAATGGAAAACTGGTTTTGGAGTCAGGCCATCTAGGCTCAGATCCTCATTCTGACACTTAGCTAGAACTTTTGTGATAGAAAAGTCACTTAACCTCCCTAGGCCTCAGTTTCCTCATCTGTAAAATTGTAGCCTCTAAAGTCTCTTCTAGCTCTCAGTCTATGTTCCTATGAATCTATGGATTGTGTTTACACTTTAAATTTTAATGTAAGAGATCAAGTAGGAAAGCCCTTTTACTCTGTAGATGTCATAGATGATTCCTACGTGATTTCACTGACTTACAAACATCCTTCAGTATAGACAAATTGCACAAATCCTACACAATGATTTAAGAATTTTGAAAGCGATACATTTCATAAAGTAAGAGGACTTAGAAATTTGTAATGGATGGAGTATTTGTTTGATGAATTAGTTTAAATAGAAGTGTTATGCTACATGGTAGGTAAAAATGAATGAACTCAAATTTATGTAAATTTGGAAATTTGCTTTTAAAGGAAAGTTTCTATATGCCTGGCTATGAAAATGCCTATTTTGATAATGAACAACTTCTTTTAATACCGTCACTTGCCCAATTTTCAAATATATACATAGGGCCTAAATTTGTGAGTAACTAGGAGAATGTGGCTTTAAATCTTTTTAGAAGGTTATACAGCAAAGCAACAATCTGAACAAATACAATCTGCCATGGTGTTTGTATGTGTTTTTGCCATTAAATGGTTAATTGTAACGAATTGTTATTATTATTATTATATTTTGAATATTCTGAAATTTTAGCTCCTCAGCAGTGGCAATAGATACCTCATTCGTTCGGATGACATGGTGGAAACTGTTTACAATGACAAAGGAGAGATTGTCAAAACCAAAGAACGTCGACTCTTCATGTTGAATGATGTCTTAATGTGTGCTACTGTTAGTGCTCGGTAAGTATGAGTTTGAGTGATCACATTGGCTGTTTGAAATTATTCTGTCATACCCTTTTTTGCATAATTAGGATAGGAACTGGATTTCAGTGATAAAAGGCAGAGGAAACTTCCTTTACCAATTTAGGTCAGCACATTCTCTGCAACCTGCCTAGAGCATTGAGAGGTTAAGTTACTTGCTCGAGGTTACACAGCCAGTTTGTAGCAGAAGTAAGATGTGAACCCAGGTCATATTGACTCTCAGGCCAGCCTCCTAATCCACTGAGTCATGGTCTTCTTTTTTCTTAACTGTACAATTTTAATAATTCCCTCACTTATTTATTTTTATTTTTTGCTTTTTGGAGGGAAGTTGGGGCAAAGTGACTTGCCCAAGGTCACACTGCTAGTTTCTGTGTTTAGTGTCTGAGGCCGGATTTGAACTCAGGTCCTCCTGACTCCAGGACCGATGCTCTATTCACTGCACCACCTAGCCGCCCTGTATTCCCACACTTTAGATATAGAATGTTAGATTTGGAAGGGGATACTTAGAGGTCTCCCAATCCAACCTTTTCATTTTACAAATGAGGAAACTCAGGCTTAGAGAGAGGAAGCTATATCTACAATTTCAAAGGTAGCAAATGAAAGATCCAGGACTCGAACCCTGCTTTTCTAACTCTGATCCCATGTTCTTTTCACTCCACTTTGACTGATATTGTTTGGTTTTTTTGGAAAATGCTGTGATCCATTTAACTCATCTTATACTTTTTCCTTTCATATTTTCTACTCCAAACTAAGCTAGTCAACCCTTTGTCGTTCGAACGTGGCAACATACCTTCCTACATCTATGGCTTTGCTCATGTTCATCTTAATATTGGAACCACCTCCCTTGATATGTCATGTTTACTTCCTATCCAATTCCGTAGAACCCATCTTAAATGCTAATAAATTTTCATCAACCTTCTCGGACTTCTCTACCATTTCACAGTCTTTCCATCTGGGACTCATGTGGAACTTTTTTTTTTTTTGCATGTCTCTAATGAAAAAGAGGAAGCATTATATAATAAAAAAGGACAACAGGTTTGAAATCAGAGCATCTGGGTTCTTCATCTTAGTACTGATATGACTTTAGGCAAATCATTATCACCTCTTTCACCCTCAATTTCTCTATCCATGAATTGTATTAAATTAAATTATCTTTAAGTTCCCTTATATCCTTAAATCTATGACCCTAATTTGTACTTGCAATGAACTGTTAGGATTTACAGTTACCCGCATAACTGGATTATAAGATATTTAAAGACAGGTGCTACATCTCATCTAAATGTTTTATTCTCTCTAGTACCAACCATAATCCTAAACACTGTAGGTACTTAAAATAATGGTTAAATGATGAAATATTATTATAACATAGATTAGTCTTTTGTGGATCCAGTCTAAATTATTTCTAGTAAGAAAGTAGGTAGTTTGGCAGGTGCTTTTAAGGTCTTTTAACATTTAACACCCACTGTGTGACTACCTATTTCTGAAATGTGCACATGGACAATTTCAGAGTTGAGAAAGTGGATTTTGTTCTTTTTATAACCCTTGTAAATCCCATTTCAGTTGTTCTTCTTGGTCATTGCCCAACTTCTGTCACAACAGCTGCTTGCTCCACTCCATAAACTCTATACATATGTTATTCTTGTATAATTACATTGGATATGTTAATATTTTATATTGAGGGTAGATGAACAAGAAAATGGATGGGATCTTTTTTATTTTTTAAACTTCTTCATGAAAATCTCCTTTGTTTTAAGTATATTATAGTAAATTTGAGATTTATTTTACTACAAGTTGGGTGTGGGATTTCAGGGGCTTTAGAAATAACTACATAATCTAGCATGTTGTGGCGAAATTGAATCTAGTAGAATAAACAGAATTATAACTATTATATTCCATTTTATCCTTATTATACTAATTTTGCTGGATAATTGTCAAGTACTTTCTTCACTTATTTCATTCTTATAGTCTCATCCTTGCTGTATTCTTATTTACTAGTTTTACACATGTCTCAACAATTAATCTATAGAGACATGTTCTTTTTAGTTCATCAGACTTATGCTAAGTACTTGCTATGGACAAGGCCCTGTTCTTGGCACTAGGGATGCAGAGATAGATAGAACATAGCCCCTGTTCACAAAGAGCTTCATATCCAATTAAGGGAAGGACCAATATACAAGTAGCTGTGACACAAAATGGAGTGACAGGTACAAAAAAGAGATCTTGGCAGAGGGATACTTGAAGAAGATTACTTCAGGTATTTGAGGAAGGAGGGACCATCTTCATCTGAAGATCCAGAGTTGTCAAGGAAAGTTTCATTCAGCACTCTGAGGTTTTTTATCTGAGAGAGACCACAACTACCTTTTTAAAAACATTTTCAGTTACCACCCAACTTTTTCCAAACTCAGTCCCTAACTCAACACAAGTTTGGGTGTGTGAAGTAAAGAAAGAAGTGGAAGAAACAAACATGATTTTCAAGATGCCCCAAAATCTAAACATGGGGAGTGGAAGGGCAGATAAAGGATGTAGGATTAAGGAAAAGTATGACTATTGTATCCCATACAGCACTGGCCAGGATAGGACAAAGCATGAAGAGGAAAGTGAGAGGCAATTTGAGCTCCCATTGAGTTCCTAATGCTGATCCTGGCTTAGAGGCCGCCATTAGCCATGGACATGCATGGAATACGGGACTAGGTGAGAGTGGAGAGCAAGGTAGCCACTACCACATTTATTGATTTTTATGCTTTCTTAATTCTTTTTGCCATTTATTGGTAACAATTCCTTTACATTTGTTCTTGATAACATATTGATCTATGAGCACAGCTATACTATATGTTGCATAAAATCAAATTATATGCATAATTATATTTCAAATTCTCAAGACCTCTTCATGTGGAGAAAATATGACTGTTACTTTCCTGTGTTGGGATATACCTGAACCTGTCAGGCTAAGTCCTGTGGAGAAAGAAGTTTACTTAATAACCCCAATTGCCCTGCCTTCCCTCCCCGCTCCCATCCCCAAAAAGTAAATCTCACACTGTGATTTTGTTTCCCAAAAATCTTAGTGCCATTTTAAGCTTTAATAGATATTAAATGTATTAGCAACATTATTAATATTAATACTAGCAATTAATAATCTTAGTACAGAGAGAATATACATTAATAACACCTATTGAAT
This sequence comes from Petaurus breviceps papuanus, assembly GCF_028583685.1. Lineage (NCBI taxonomy): Eukaryota > Metazoa > Chordata > Mammalia > Diprotodontia > Petauridae > Petaurus > Petaurus breviceps. The sequence continues at coordinate 2,221,014 of NW_027187309.1, forward strand.
ATGTCTCAGCAACATTATTATAGAATGAAAAATAGAACTTGATTCAGAGTCAGAGAACATGGCTTTGAATATCAGCTAGGTGACGTCAGATAGGTCTCTTAACTTCTCTGGGCCTCAGTTTCCTCAGCAGTATAATTTGGACAGTGCACTCATTGGTCACTTAGATTTCTTTCCATCCAAAATCTGCATAATCTTGTGATCTTATGATCATAGAAGAGTGATGGTGGTAAGAATTTTTGTTTAAAACTATAACTAAAATACATATAAGAAATGGTCAGCTAATTTTCTGACCAAATAGAAATTTATTACCCTGTAATTCTCTAGTATACTTGAAATTCTTCAATATGATGGTCAACATAGGGCCAGCTCATCCTTTTTAGTAGATAATTAAACATTAAGTTGAGTACTGAATGCTTTCTGAAGAAATATGTAATTTCACTATTATTCCTTCTGTTTTTCTGACTCAGAGCTGGAAAGATTCCTCCACCCTCTAGTGTACTTAGAACCCACATGGGGCCTGTTCCAAAGAAAGATAGAACCCCTATAATTTAACAGCTTAAACATCCCTTATTTGCATGTCCTTTGTGACAGGAAATGCCATAAAACATATAATTAATAATATCTCATAAAGCTGTTCTCATTCTTTCAGCACTTCACATGAAAGCAGTGGGGCTATATCAACCAGCCAAAGATATTTATTAAAATGGAGTGTTCCTCTTGGACATGTAGAGGTCATAGAATACAGCAGTGGTCAAGGCCAAGGAGAAAATAGCAGATACCCTCCAGCGCATTCCACTGAAAGCATTATTGTGGTTGCCAATGCTAAGCCGCGTAAGTGACAATCTTAATATTCTTCAAAGTTTATGATTCTTTTCTGCCCTCCTGACATGATTAGACCCTCTTTTCCTTATCACCACATTTCTTAACACCTGATATTGAATACCAATGAAGTTGTAACAATGATTATTTGCAAAATATTGTCTTTAACAATAACAATAAGCCATTCCAGTAAACATAGGCTAAGATGGCCTGGTTAGTTCTTCCCATTGAACCAGATGTTCCCCTGTGCATTACCTTCTTTGTGATTTCAAGTTGAATACTCTGGCATTTTTGAAGCTGTGCTAGCTCTCCCTTGTCGATGTGCTAATTGATATTGATTTATTTAATAGTGCAGTCAGGATTAATTTCTTTTTCCCATTTGTTGAATCTCGGAACATTCATTTAGCTTGACCTTTGATTCTTTGATGAATCTGTAGTCTCATCAGTATGGGAACTGTTTCCAGTAGTGAACATAGCAACCTAACCACAGCTTTTCACCCTAGGCAACTCTTGCCTTTTTCTTCCTATAAATCAACCACAGAAGGGTATACCCAATGTGCTGAAGGCCTTCCTCAGGATCTTTTGACATCACATGGATATCAATGAAGTATACAATCTATCCCTTATTCTAATTAAATGAACTCCTTTTCTGGCTTCATGTCTCTTTGATGACATCTTTTCTGCCACTTCTGCTTAGTTCTGTTGTTAATATGCCATAGTCTATTTGTGCCCACCATGATGAGTCTTTCCATTGTCATTTTGGTGATACCCAACTTTAATTCTTTAGAGACTATGATATTCTATCACATTACCATGTACACAGGAAAAATACTGGGGCTAAAATGTGGGCCTTTGTTTCAGGGAAAAATAATAAAAGGTTTAAAAAATATTTTAAAAATTTATTGTCTTTACATTGCTTAGATTTCTCTTTGTATCACCTTTTCCTTCTCTTTGAGAGGTATCCTTTAAAGAGAAAAAGAAGAGGAAAAAAACCCATCAAAACATCAATATATCAAAAATCCTGATTCAATGTTACGCACTTTTTCCCTCACCCCCATCCCCTCTGCCAAGGAGAAAAGGAGAAGGTGTCTTTTCATACCTCATCTTTGAGCCTTTTTTTTTTCTTAATAATTTTCCAACATTCGTTTTTGATTGTTTTTGTGGTGATAGGTTTTTCCAGTTACATTGCTATAGGCATCGTATGTGTTATTATCCTGGCTCTGTTTATATAGCTTTGCATCAGTTCATGTTGGTGTTTTTCTGTATATATCAGCAATTTAAAATTAAGCACATTAATTCTTTGGTAGTTTGACTGACATACCACTAATTCTGTAAATTAATTTAGGCACTCTCTTTCTCTGTTTTGTTAATATGTTTTCAGAAATAATAATTTTCTTCTGAGAACTACTTGGCTATATCCAAAACATTCTGAGATGTTATTTCATTATCATACTTTCACATAGTTGTTCATTGTTTCTGTGTTTTGTTCTTTGATCTACTCATTATTCAGACTGTCATTATTAAATATGTACTTAGGTCTGTATCATTTGATTATTTTTCCTCTATTAATCACTTTTTTCCACATTATTATTTATAAAGAATTTCTGTCTTATAGTTTTGTTATAATTTCTCTGTGTCCCAGTACATTGTGTGTGTGTACACATGTAATGTCAAGAAATATTTATATTCTTTGATGTATCCATTTATATTACCTCGAGTCTTTCAAATTTAACTTTTTTCCAGTAGTCTATTCACTTCTATACTTTACGTTTTGTCCCTATTTCCCTTTGGTTTGTTCAGTTTTGAAAAAGGAACATTAAAGTCTCCTATCATTCAAATCAAGAAACACTTATTAAATGCTATTTTTAAGGCACTGCTAAGCATTGGATATATAAAAGCAAAAGTAAAACAGTATCAGCTCTCAAGGAACTTATATGTTAATGGTGGAGATAGCATGTACTTATGAGAACACATAAGAAAATATTCAAAATGAATGCAAATAAACTTTCCCATTATGAATTTTGTTGCTATGCCATTTGGTGCATATAACATTGATGTTTCACATACCATCTTCATTCTCAGCTCATTTCATTTTCCACATTGCTCTACATCCTCAGCAGACTTGTCCCTTTATGGGTACTATTTTTTCTAATCCTCCCTCCACTCCCCACCATCTTCAATCTTCCCGTTGTGTTTTTTGACTTCTCCTATTAGAATATAAATTCTTTGAAGGTAGTGACAATTTTGGGTTTTGGGGGTGGTTTATTTTTGGTATTTGTATCCCTAGCACTTAGCACAATAATTAAATCATAGTAACTGCTTAATAAATGGTCTATCTCTCTACCTATCTACCTACCTACCTAGCCTATTTATCTCTCTTGGACATGTGAATTTTTATTTTTCTTTCATTTGATTCATGCTTTTCTGGAATCACCTGACACTATATTTTGTTCCAGTAATTCATTTTCATTTTTTGGCTTTATTTTTGCATATGTTTTTTGTATGCAGCACATTGTTGAGTTTTGTTTTCTTAATCATTCTACCCCTCTGATATTGCTGGTTTGTTTCATTCATTCATATTTAATGAACAAATTATTGTTATGATTGTTTCTTATTAATATTAAGGTAGTTATTGATAGGATTGTGTTTTCCTTAATTTATTTGTTTTTTATAGAATGTAGGGCAAACTTACCTTTTAAGACTTTACTTTGTCCCATTATTTAGTTTTGCTTATAGTGCTTTGATGCTAATCTATTCCCATAGCACCCCTTTGTCATTATTGTTATTTACTTATTTAGAATTGCTTCAAATAGGGACCACCTCAGCTGTACTCTGAAACATATGTCTGGGAGGTATCCTATACTGGCTACACATAGTAACATGGGGTGGGGAATGAAGAAAGCATAAGGGGGAGCTTTAAGCATTTAAGTAATCGATGTTATTTCATAAGATTTCTGTCTTAGGTGGTGGTTCTACCATTTTGGAAATGTATCATGTGGGAGCACCTTTAAATTTAACACATTTCCATTTTGGAGTTGGGAGAGACTCAGGTTATACAAAAATGTGACTAGACTGAACAACAACAAAATTTGCTGATTCCTTTTATGATACCTGTCTGATCCTCCATAGAGGACTTAAGGGATGTGCCCACATTGATGAGATCCTGGATCCATCAAAATAACAAAATGTTACCAAATAGATACCAGTTTTTTCCTTTATTCTTTTTCCCCCCATTGTTCTTAAATCTGGGCCTTACTGCCCACAATGGCTATGTAACTGTATTAAATCTTTGCATTCATAATAAGTTCAACTTCCATTCTGCCTTTTGTATATTTTTTGTTGTTGTTCAGTCATTTTTCATTCGTGTCTTGAATTCAGACTTTCCTGAATGCAAGGTTGGCTCTCTACCCAAAACATTACACTGTCTCTCTTAATTTATTTATAAAGCCAAACCATCCACTTTTAAACTAAGATGTTTTCATTCAAGTTGTTATTCTAAGAAAAAAAATTACCTCATCATAGCAAAATGTGAACTCTCTCAGCTATCACGTGTGAGAGATAGAGACTGAGACATTTTTAGTTGGAATTATAGTTGGGGAGAAAACTCATGCCTTGAATGCTTTTGTGGAAAATTTTAAAAGTTTGGATTCCTTGGAAACTTAGGTAATAATTCTTTTTGGATGGTTTAGTATTGTGGATTTTTTAAAGGTTTTGTTTATACACTAATTGGAGTTACCTAGTTATTTTCAAGATAAAACATAAAGATACCTTAAATTAAGGTCAAGTAATTATTCATTGAAATCAGGATTCAAATAATTTTGATTTTCTAAAAAAAAGACACCCATCTATCATATAATTATTTCCTTATTCAGTCTTATTAACTGGTAATAGATTTATATTACTTCATCCAGAGATTTCCTTATACTAATATGCCCACGTGTACTAAGTATACATGGGTTTTGGGGAAGAGATGAGCCTTTTTCTTTTCTTCCTTATTTCCTCTAGCTCTTCACTACCTTTTCTTTCACTGATGTGTTCCCATATTTTTTCTATTAGTGATGACTGTTTTTCTAATTGTATTTGATCTGTTGAAAAGACATCATTTTTATTATATTTGTCTTGATAAAACTTTGCAGAATAAGTGACAATTTCTCCTTATATAGAGGAGGATTAGTCGTTAGCTAATTTAGGATGACTCATCTCTCCCTTGAAAAGTGATAGATAGGTAGGCATCTAAAAATGGAAAAAAATAACTTTAAAAAAATAAACATCATTCAGTTCAATTCAATAAACATTAAATGACAACTGTGGGTGATACACTGTGCTAAGCTCTGAGAATACAAATAAGAAAAAGAAAAACAGTCCCTGCCCTCAATAAGCTTAGCAATTTAACAGGGGGATGGGGGAGAGACAACACACAAAAGAAAGCCGGAAAGAAAGGGAGTTGTAGAGAACACCAGGGGTTCACCAGCATTTGGATTTGAAACCATAGTGACAGAAGCAAAGTGGAGTGAGTTAAAATCCAGTTTCTGCCCTCTAGAAAGGAAGCCACTGCAAAAAGTTGAGAGAGGTGGCATCCAGGCTTGAGTTAGCAATATGGTAATAAGATTAGAAGTGATAAATTTATCTTGGGAGGGTCATGAAACTTTGAATTGGATTTAAAATTTAGACTTTTTTTTTTTACCTTAAAAGAGCTCCTATGAGCATTCAGTAGAATGTATGCTTCTTGAGGGAGGTAACTGTCTTGCTTTTGTAACTGTATCATTGATACCTAGTATAGTACCTAGCACATAATAACTACTTATTGATTGAGAGTTGATTTAGTGATACATGAAATAGAAAAGTGAAGAAAACAGCCATAAAGTTAAACCTAACCTTTTGGCAAAAGTATTTTGATGCATATTTTTTTTCTCCTGTGATGGGAGGGGCAGCATGACACGGTGGATAAAAAGCAGGTCTTGGAGTTAGGAAGACCTGCATTCAAGTCTTGCCTCTGATATATACTGAAGGTATGATCCTAGTGAAGACATTTAACTCTCAGTTTTCTAGGCAGCTCTCCATGTTTGTAAGGTACAAAGAAGATATCCTACTTTGGGAAAGGAACATTTTTCAACCAGGATTTCCCTATACCAATGGAATCATAGGTCCAGACCTTATTCCTTTCTATATGATGAGACAGTAAAGAGACCAGACTTAGGATTTCATTGATATAGGAAGCTTCCTGTAAGGAAACCCCACATCAGTGCCAGCTGACTTATATCCTGCAATTTGTCCTCTTAAAGAATTGCATAGTGAACTGAGAGGTAAATGCCCAGGAGAACACAGTCACTGTATATCAGATTCAGGATGTGGTCAGATTTACATGCCTATAAATATTCAAAAAATTCATAACAAAAGCACAAATACTTTTTAGTGTCATTATCCAGAGAGATTCAATCTTGCAAAGACTGGAGAATTTTCTGTTCAATTGCGTAGAAAAGTATAGCCTTGAACTCACAGTAGTACATTACAATTTCCATAATACTTTATTCACATTTGTAACTCTTGTGTAGAAAGCTCTCACAACACAAAGTGAAAGGTGAGGGAGGAGTTCACTTTTAGTAATTTCTAACAATCTGACTCTAGTCCCCATCTGGAATATCTGAGGAGATTACTCCCTACCAGTCACCCAGGGTTCTTGGCTGCTCTGCTCCCATTGTAAGCACGAGGCTTATAAAAATTAAAGAAGGAACATTTTTTTTTTAGCAGCAAAGTGTTACTGAATGTTCAAAGTAAAATCAAACTCAAAAGAGAACTTTTGAAAAATAGACAGCCTTCACTGAGCATAAGCCATCCCCAAAGATCTCAGTGAGGCAGGGATTCCAGCAGGTAGCCCCTGCATTAAGAATTATTCTCTGTCAGAAGCTCTCCTACATTTAGCTCTCCCATAGCTCCCAGCAGGCAGTATCAAGTATTGCCATCAGGCATGGCCAGATCATCTGTTCAGCCATACCATTCTCTGTTATTGGGTGCAGTCTTTACTTCCACAGTGGGGAAAGGCTCTGATTTCCTCCATCTGGCAGGAGATAGCCATTCTCCTTGCATCAGTAATGAGGCAGTACCCAAGTTCTTTGACTACAAATCCACAATTTTTGCCATCGTAGCATTGTTTTCCATCCAAGAGAAATAGTTACCATATGTTAAGGAGCTGATACTACAACTTGATTTCTCCCTAATTATCTCTCTTGGGTTCCAAAGACTTTTGAAAGCAGTAGATATTAATCAGTCTCTATGGACTGTTACCAGACTAGGTGGGGATGGTGGGTGGGGGACGTTAGGCACTCTTCTGGTTCTGTAACATACATTCCATTTGTTCCCTTCATGGACACCATTCTTGCGGGTGTTTGGAGGGAGCAGAGAGGAGAGGGAGGAAAGATCCCCTAATAGCCACACAATAACAATGTGAGAGTTGACTGTGATCTTGGCCAACTCTCTAAAACCATTTTCAGTTTCAGGGCAGTGATCTATTGGTTGTGATGTCACAAAATCACAGAATTTGAGATGAGGAAGCCACTTTTATAGCTATCTACTCAAAAGTATGGGGAGTGGCTCATATACAAAATGCATTCCCTCCATAACATTCTTTGCTAGTAGTTGTCTAGCCTTAGCTTGAAAACCTCTAGTAACCACCTCTCCAGGCATTCCTCTCTACTTTTGTATAGTTCTGATTATTAGGAAGTCTTTCCTGACCTCAAGCTTAAATTGGATTGAAGAGTATTTCTGGGTATATAAGGTATAAGAAGACTGAAAAGTCAGGAAGGGCATGAGATTTTATAAAGGGCTTTGAACACTAAACAGGATTTTATATTTGATTCTGGAGGTGATAGGGAAGCCCTAAAGTTTATTGAATAGAGAAATAACATGATTGGACCTATGCTTTAGAAAAATCATTTTGTTGACTAAATGAAGGATGGACTTTAATAGGAAGAAATATGGCAATCAGATCATGCAGCAGGCTATTGCAATAATCTATCTATGGGGAGATGAGGACCTGCATCAGGGTAGGAATGTTGGGATGGGGGCTCTGCCCACCCAAAAACTGTTAGGGTTTCATGATATGTTGTGGTGGAACCACCTCAAAGAATTCAGAGTCAGACTAGCTCTAATCCAAGTATAGGCATTTATTGAGACTGACACTTCCCATGAAGCAGGCTAAGTTCTAAGAGGAACCAGCAACTTCAGAGAAAGCAAGATGGATTTTTATAGGATAAAGATGCAATTACATAACAGAAATCATGAATATTAAAAAGGCAGGAGGGGTTTAAGGAATTAGGTAATGGAGGAGGGGTCTCATGTATGATTCTGGGGTTAAACATTCTGGTCATGCTATCCTCCAATTGACTAGCTATTGTGGTCCTGTCTGGTCAAGATAGATAGTTAGGTATTGTGGTCCCGTCTTGGGCTAGATGGATGATGTCATTGTAGTTGAGTACAAGAACACACCTGTTTCTGTGAGAATGGATATGGGGGCAGTGACTAGGTAGAGTCAGTAGCTAGCTGGGTTCCCATCACATGGACATACCTGCTGTTTCTGTGGGAACTAAGAGTTCAGGGACACACCTGTTATTCCAGTGAGCATTGAGGAATATATGAAGAAGTTAGGACATTGGTGAGGGGAGGGGGTGGGGGGGATTAGGTAGGTACAGTGAGCCTGCTGTTCAGTTGGGCAGGCCTATAATGAAGTTAATATTGGGGCTGGGGGCAGCTTTATAAGGATTCCATCAGTAACCGCATCAGAAGAGAGAAGGGAACATATTCAAAAGATGTTGAAAAGATGAAATTGACAGTCTTTGTTAATAGATTGGATATAGGGACTAGAAGATAGTGATAAGTCAAGAATGACATCTAAGTTGTCATTAGCCTGGGTGACTAGAAATTATGGTAGTACCCTCAAATAGTAATAGAGAACTTAGGAAGAGGAGAAGGTTTAGGGGAAAAGGTAATAAGTTCAGTTTGGAACACTTTGAATTTAAGATGTCTATAGACAGTTAAAGATGTGAATCTGGAAGTTGGGAGAAATGTTTAGGGCCAAATAAGTAGAATTGAGAATCATCGGCATAGAGATGATAGTTGAATCCATGGGAACTGATAAGATCACTAAATTAAATAGTGAATCAATAAACATTCATTAAGCTCTAGCTCTTTACCAGGATCTGTGATAAAGGCTGGGAATATGAATACAGTTAAAAAAAATGCAGTACCTACTCTCTAGTAGCTTACAATCTAATGGAAGAAGACAACACAGAAAAGGAAGCTAAAAAGCAGTGGTGGGGAGAAAGGTAAGGGGAGGAGGAGGAGGATGGTAGATAATTCCAGAAATGTCTAAGAGAAGTATAGCTGGTGGGAAATAGTGTAGAGAGAAAAGAAAAGAGGGTCCAGGACAGAACTTGGTGGGACAGACCACTATTAGTGGGCATGACCTGGATAAAATATCAAGCAAAAGAGCCTGAGAAGGAGTAGTCACTCAGATGTATAAGAGGAGAACTGGGAGAGAGCAGTGTCTTAAAAACAGAGGGAAAAAAAGTATTGAGAAGGTAGGTAATAGTGTCAAAGAGTTCAGAGAGGTCAAGAAGGATAAGGATTGAGAAAATACATTTTGATTTGTCAATTAAATGATCATTCATAACTTTGGAGCAGGTCCTTCCAGTTGAATGATGATATTGGAAGCCAGTAGAAAGTGAAAAGAGTGAGAGGAAAAGTGGAAATTCCAAATATAAACAGCCTTCTCAAGGAGTTTAGCCAAAAAATGGAGGAGAAATATAGGATGATAGCTGCTAGGGATTAGTTCAGGGGTGGGCAACCTGCAGCCTCCAGAGGATTTGTTCTATACAATTTGGATTCAATAAAAGAGCCACACTTGAGGACCTAGAGGGCCATATGTAGCCTCAAGTCTGTAGGTTCCTCACCCCTGCTTTAGTAGATTAAGTGAAAGTTTGTTTTTCTTTTTTAGGATTTTCAGGATTTTTTTTTTTAGAATTGAGAACACATGTCCCTGTTTGTTGTCAGTAGGAAAGCAGTCAATAGTCAGGGAGAGACTGAAGACAAATAAGAGAGTGGGATAATAGGAGCACAATGGGATCGCTTGTGCATGTAAAGGGATTTGCCTCTCTTCATGTGAGACAATAGTGAAATAGAAGATAATAGCAGAAGGTGAATTGAGATAAGGAGCAGAGAAGAAGGAGCTCTTGGTGAGTGACCCCAATTTTTTTTCAGCGAAATATAAGGCAAGGTTCTCCGTTTCAGGGGAGGAAGAGCTATGGGAGTTTTCAAGGGGAATGAAATGGTTTAGAAAGACTACTCTGGTAAATACAATAGTGCATAAATTAGAGAGGCATAAGAAGATTGCTTTGCTGTAGTGAGGGCCCAGTTGAGATTATGTAACATAAATTTGTAAAGGATCAAGTCATGATTTCATGATTTTCTTCATCTTCATTCAGAAAGATGTGAGTAGGAGCAAATGAGTGGATAGTAGGAAGAATCAATGGGGCAGTCTTAGAGTAAGGCCAGTCAAAAGATAAGATAAAACACAATATTACAGAAAATTGCAGGGTTGAACTGGTTCATCAAGGAGTCAAAATAGAGGAGGAGAGTCTAGTCAGTGAAAGGGTGATGGGCTGGGTAAGAAATTAATAGTTAAGGGATTGGAGTCACCACGAGGATAAAAAAAAAGTCAAGTTTTAGAACTGGGAGAAGTAGAATAACAACAGATTATAGTCAGATAAGGACATTTCAGAGTTTGTGAACATGGAAGTGGAACATTTGTGGGTGATCAAAGAGTATGATCAAAAATCATACTCATGATCAAAATACTCAGAGCAAAATCAAGAGTATGACCTTTTCTGTATAGCTGAGGTGAGGAGGAGGAGTTGGTCAGGAGAAATAAGGAAGTTGAGGAAGTAGGTGTAAAGCCAAGCATGAGCAGCTTTCCAGAGGACTGCTGCTGTGAACAGCTTTCAAGGTTCTGATTACATAGTATAACGAACTCTCTATTTATTCCATAACAAATAAGAGCAAAACATTCACAGAAAATCAAGGTACAGTATTCACAATGTTACATCTTATCACAGAAAATCAAAATACAGTATTCACCATGTCACAATTCAACAACTTATCACTAAAATGGCCACATAGGTTTCACCAAACTGGTCACATAGTTTTAAACAAAGTACAATCATTTAGTAACTCAATCATTCAATCATCTTTAAGGAGGCTTGCCTCTTTAAGGATCACAAGGTACAAAAATCTAAATTCTCCACCCATGGTGGAGATTATACCACAATTAAGTTACAACTTCAACAGTCACTACTCAGTACCCTCTTAAAGGGTAGTGGAAAGTACAAAAGCCATCCACTCCTAGGTCACAAGTAAATTACAATTTCATCAGTCACTATTCATTATTCATGGAGAGGTCTTTTCGTCTTGACTAGAGGCAGGTAGCTCCTATGAATCCACCAAACTGTCACCTGAGTTCAAAGGCAGACAGCTCCCAGCTCCTTGTCTAGATCTCTGTGCAGTTCCTGCTCCACATTGGAGGTAACAGTGTCCAGTCCATCTCAAATCCTTCACAGTCTGTCTTCCTGGGAAGACAAGGCTTAATGAGGCCACAATAACATTCACACACATTAACAAAGCCACAACAACATTGTACAAAATACTGGCACCACAGTCATGCTTAAGTCTTCAGCAGCTCCTCAGCAGCTCAGGCTGGGCCTCCAAAATCCTCAGCACCATAAGCTCCATTGTGAAAATCTAAATCACTTTATCCAGCCTCCACATGGCTTGCTGCAAGAAATTCTATCTCAGTTCTCAATTCTTATTCCTCTTCTCAGTTCTTCTCAATTCTCAGTTCAGTTTTCAGTCCAGCTGCCCTGCCTCCACAATGCTTATCCCAAGAAGTTCTGACTGTCCAGCTTGTGCTCTTTCTTAAATACAGTATAGCTCCTCCCTGTTCAGCCCCTTCCTGTTACGTCAGCAACAGGGGTTCATATCTTCAGTTTCTTTTACAGAGGCTTAATTTGAAACTAGGTGCTAAGTACCTCTTAGCTTAGCAATAGAAAGTGATCTTCAAATTTCATTACTATTACAGTAGGAGGTTAGGATGTTTAAGGGAGTACCAACATGCATGTTGAAGGGCCTATGCATATGAGGGCAGTGAATTAAGCATTAAACTCATCAAAGAAAGAAGGGGAGTACCCTAGAGGGTAGTAAACAATAGCTAAAGAATTTTAATTAGTTGATATGGATTGAGTAAACCTGAAGGATGAGGGGTTAGAGGGTGATAGTGGAAGGGAAAAGAATGGAAATGGAAGTAAAGAGCAAAGAGTGTTTCAATTCCCCTACCTTACCAGTGACTTGAGTGGAAATCAATGAAAGTGTAACTAGTGCTGGAAAGTGCAGCCAAGGAGACTGAGGAAAGAGTCAGGTCTCAGTGAGAATAAAAGGCCTGGAGAAATGGGAAAGGAAAATATTTAAGATGAAAATAACTTTGTCACCTATAAATCACACATTCCAAATAGTATAGGGGGTGGCTAGCTTTAAAGTGGGTCACTAGTAACAAGGGAACAGGCAACAGGGGACATAATTATGGTTTGAATGATAGAGGTCCAGAATCACTGAGAAGAGGAAGGTAAGACCAGGTGGAAGTTTGTTAATCATTAAGGAATAAGTTCAAGTACTTATCATTATTCAACCCCACCTTATGGGGTTTGACCTCTGGGAGAAGTCCTCTGAAGGTATTAGGGTAAGGGAACAAGTGTGGGGAGCTGATGGAATGGCCTTCTTGCCCTTCTCCTGCAGGCAGGCCAGGCAGGCTACCAGTGAAGAGAGTGTTGGAATGGAGTGTCTTTCTATCTTCTATAGTCAGTTGTTCAGCAGTACAGCATACCTAAAAAAGAGTGTGCTTGCATTATGTTGATTGGGATGAAATGATGGGAAGAAGCAGGAAGTAGAGAAAGTCACCTTATTACAGTTAAGTGACTCTTTAGAACAGCACTGAATGCACTTGGGTTTCAAGTGATGGTGTATTAAAATGTATGAGATTGTTCTGAAGCACTGTTTCTTTTCCCCTTTTGTATTAGTTTATTTCTTTCTTTTGGTTGCCATGGGAACATACGTAGGTGTGAGTTTTCTGGGTGTTTTCCACTCTCTCCCTCTAACAGCTTTTATAGTTTTGTTTGTTTGTTTTTCAAATTAGGAACAATGTGGTAATCAATTTGGTTAAAAAAATACCAAAGATGGCCTTATAAAAAGCACTCAGTAGTTGAACTTCCACTTTAAAAGTAAGAAATAGAAGAAAGGGAAATTGTTTTGAGTATGCGGATATTCATGTAGAAATCATTTTCATCTTCATCATCATCCTCATGATAGGGAGTAGATTTGTGATTCTATTGGTTTAGGGAACTTCCAGATGAAGAAAGTCCATCCACTAACCTCTCTAGGGTGATACCTTCTCTGAAATTGTTTATAATTACAGAGAGTTGCCTATAGTACTGACTTAAGTGACTTGTTCAGGGTCACATAGCCAATATGTAGTGGAGGCAGCACTTGAAATAGGTCTTCTTGGTTCCAGAGGCAGCCATCTACAACACCATTCCACTTCTTTATCATAATGGAGGAGAACATTTATAGAGTCTAGAACCGTGAGAATAAAATGAGATGACACATGGTAAGCATTCTCAGAACAAACCTGTGAGGTAGATATGATGGACATTATTATGACCTATAGGTAAAGAAATAAAAATTAAGGTATGTAAAATTACTTATCCATGAGTTCTTATATTAGAAATGGAAAGGGGCAGCCAGATGGCTCAGTAAGTAAGAGCACCAGCTCCAGTGTCAGGATGACCTGGGGATCCAATCTGGGCTCAGATACTTAGCACCATACTCAGAAATAACTGGCCGTGTAACCTTGAGCAAGTTACTTAACCCCAACTGCTTAGGGACGGCCAGGTGGCTCATCGAGTAAGAGCACCGGCTCCAGTGTTGGGATGACCTGGAGATCGAATCCTGGGCAGAGACACTTAGCACCACACCCAGAAATAACTGGCCATGTAACCTTGAGCAAGTTACTTAACCCCGATTGCTTATAAAAAAAGAAAAAAAGAAATGGGATTCACCTCAAGACTCTTCTGATTTCACATCAAAGCTTCTATATCAATATAGTGGTATACCTTACATACCAGTGGAAAAGTATGTATAGAGGATATGTTCAAGTGGATTATTAACCAGGTAAGCAAGGTTAGAAGAAAAGGCCTTCATTTTTAATTGATAGAAAAGATTTCTTTATAAGGGATAAACATCCCCATCGACCCCATCCTTGAGATTTTTTTTTCTGATATTAATAATGTTTTCTTAATTGTTGTTGAGTAGTTTCAGTTGTGTCAGATTCTTTTTACACCACCCCCCCATTTGGGGTCTTCTTGGCAAAGATATTGAAGTGGTTTGTTACTTCCGTCTCCAGCTCATCTTACAAAATGAGGAAATTGAGGCAAACAGGGTTAAGTGACTTGTCCAGGGTACCATAGCTGGGAAGCATCTGAATTCAGGAAGATGAGTTTTCCTGACTTCAAGCCAGCTTGAATATTGTGCCACCTTGATGGCTTGTGTATTGACCTGAGAACTACTTGTTGGTCCATTGAGACCACATTTTGGACGATTAATTGATTCAGGCGAGTTTCAGAGCACCTGGGTTGAATCTTGGAACTGGTCTTTTAAAATATTATGCTGCAAGTCCTTGGAAGAGAGACAGTGAAAGATTCAAGAGGGAGGAGACAAACTTGGACTTTGTTCGCTGGAGGTCAAGCCTTCCCATTTACTAATCCCCTCCAGGGAACCATATGTCTGAGAGAAGAGATATTGGTTAGCCAGTTCCTGAGCTAAGCCTCCTAAAAGGAAGAGGAGTTTCTGAACCAAGGAGGAGTATTCTGGAACTTAGAGAGATCCATTGTAGAAGAGCAACACAGGATAATCACAATGTGGGAGAACAAACCCACATGAATAATTTTGATTTATGTGGGCTGGATAGGTTCAAGAGAATTAGATAGACTCTCTGGAAAACTTTAGTTCTTTACCATGGTAGAGGGGCCTCAACCACAGTGTAGTACTGTAATTATGGACAACTTTCATGGTAGAAGGGGTCAACTCTCTAGCAACCACAAGTTGGTGGGGTTTTTTTTTCATTTTAGGGGGCCTGAAGAGAATAGTCTCTGAGAAAAATGAAGGCCCACCAGAGTAGGAAGAAGAGTTGTTTTGATTATTCTGGGGCTATCATGTGAGTCTTTTGTACATTTCGGTTTTCTGTCAGGCCAAATAAAATTTGTCCTTTACTTAACGTATTGTTCACATTGCTCACATTGGTACAGAAATCCCTTTCACTATTTCTTTTTAAAATTTTTTTTTAGACTCAAATACCAGAACACAAATACAGAATAGAGAAAAGAAACAAAAACATATCTTAAACTTAAATGCAAAATAAGAAAGGAAACAGCATGTCATGTACACAGCACAACATAGGAAAGGATTCAAAATATGTAACAATAACTTCATTTCAAGAAAACCTGTATGATAAATACTATATGTCCTTTTACCTTTTCTAAGGAGTTATGTATACAAGCTATATTTTTTTATTCCCAAGGGGAAACACTGTCATCCAAAGAGAGTGATGTATGATTAGGACTTCCAAAACTTAACTTTATTTCATATAAACTCAGAATCTTCAGTTTTTGGTCATAAGTTTACATAACACATATCTATTGAGTAAATCAAAATTATTGTCATTTTTAATATAGTTACAGAATGTTGGATTTGTTTTGCACTTCATTTGTGAGTTTGAATATGTAACAATAAGATGAATGTTTAATACAGCATTTAATATGTTATGGTATATTTAATGTTGGTCAATTTTTTCTGTCATAATCCATCCTTTCTTCCTTTCCTCCATTCTTTTTTAAAAAATGTATTTATTTATTTACTTTTTGTTTACAACATTCAGTTCCATCAGCTTTTGAGTTCCATATTTTCTCCCCTTCTCCTTCCTCCCTTCTCCTCCCATGGCAGCATGCAATCCCCTATAAGTCTACAAATACTTTCACATTAAACATTAGTCAAGTTGTAAAGAAGGATTATAACCAATGAAATGAACAATGAGGAAGAAGGAACAAAAGAAAACAAAAAAGAGACAGAGCAAGCAGTTTGCTTCAATCTGCATTCAGGTTCTGTAAATCTTTCTCTGGATGTAAATAGAGTATTTTCTATCATGAGTCCTTTGGAGTTGTCTTATAACCTTGCATTGCTGATAGGAGCCCAGTCTATCAAAGTCAGTCATCACAGATATGATGTGTCTATAATTGTTGGCAATGTTGTCCTGGTTCTGCTCCTCTCACTCAGCATAAGTATATATAAGTCTCTTCAGGTTATTATGAAGTCCTTCTGCTCCTCATTTCTTATAGCATAGTAGTATTCCATTACATTCCTATACCTTTTCCTTCATTCTTAAAAGATGAGGTTATCTTCCTCCTTGTCAGAGCTAAAACAGTAACTCACCCAGCATAGGTACTTCATTAATGTTTTTCAAATTTAATTTAGAGATAATCCTTCCATTACTGAGCCTATTCCTTCCCTTCTTCCCTCCTCTCATCTTTAGTGTCCTCCTCCCTATTGATTCCTCTGCTTACAAACATATTCAAGCTTCCCCTAAAAATACTTACCTTTGACTCTCTCCCAACTCAAACTATTGTCCTGCCTCTCTCTTTTCCATTTCCAAATACTCAAGAAAGTAGTATAAACACATTGCCTCTACTTCCTCAAAACCCACTCTTTCCTCAAACCCTTTACAATCTAGCTTCCATCCCCACCACAGTACTGAAACTTGCTGTCTCCAAGGTAGCCAATAGTTTTTGCTTGCAGACCCACTGGCCATTTTCTGTCCTTACACTCCTTGTCTTTTCAGTATCATTTGGCACCATTGACCTCCCTTCCCTTTATTGATGCTAATCTCTTCCTTTAGATTCCCTAATACTGTCCTTTCCTGGGTCTCCTATTTCACTGACCACTTTCTACGTCCTTTCCTGATTCACAGGATTATAAAATGTAGAGGTAGAAGGGACTATCAAGCTCATTCAGTCTAGATTTTTGTTTTTGTTTTGTTTTGTTTTGTTTTAAACAGTGAAGTGACTTACCCAAGTCCATATAGGTAGTCAGCAGTTGGACCAGAATTCAAATTCATCTTTTCTGACTGTTCTTCCTTCTTCTTAATAATTGTGAGTGGAAAGCCCTAAGACTCTATCCTTGGAACTTTTCTCCCTGTATTTTTGGAAATCCCATTCACCTCCATGACTTCCTGAATCTCTGTTCTTAGAACTAGCCTTTCCTACACAGTATCTTGAGTTACACTTGGGTACCAATCCAATTCCTCTTCTTGTTTATCCTTTGTCACCTTGGGGGAGGTAGTGTGGAGTGGGGAAAAAAATGATTGATTTACAATCAAAAAACCTAAATTCGAGTCACAACTCATGTTACTTACAACTTGTATAACACTGAAAAAATGAATTAACCCATTTGGGCCCCAGTTTCCTCTTTGGTCAAATGAGGAGGTTGAAATAAATAGATGAGCTCTGATGTCCCTTCAAATTCTAGTTGTGGTCTTATGATCAATCCTATTACTTTCAAATTTGGACCCCATTCCCTCTATCCTAAAGTGGGGATTGCCATTACCCCTTTCCTAGGCTTTGCCTCATCACTAACTTGTGTTGGCCTCATGTTGGATAGAATATATCTTTAGCATGAGATAATTCATTTCACATAAACAAACATTTTTTAAAACACATATTAGGTACAAGAGAAGGTCTTAGTTGAATCCTTTAGCTTCCCTATATTAATACCTTTTACTTTGTTTTTTCTATATAACAATAGTTTTTCTTTTTCTATAAAAGCCAAAACATATATGAATAAAATCATATAAAGCTCTGAAATCTATTTTTCTCTGATCAGAAGGGAGGAATTTTCCACTAAACTCTTAAGTTTCCTTAATTCAATGACTTTTCAGACTGGGAACTTAGTGAAAAGAAACCTCTTTAGGTGTTAGCTTCAATTACAAATTTGGCTAAAGTATTCACTTTGTAGAGCAAACAATTTTGATACATCCTAAAGTTTTTGTAAAAAAAGAAAAGTATTTTCTTAAAAAACAACTAATACTTTTTACATGTAATTGGGGAAAAATAAATACTAAATAAAAAAAGAAAAAAAACACCCTTTCAGGTTTTTATTCCTTCTTAGCTATATTAAACTGCAAATGTTAACAGCCATGTAAAATTTTATCGAAATAGACCATGACTGATAAAGATTGAGATTTGTTTGAAAGTTTATGACTTTCTTGGAAAAGTTAGGAGTTGGAGAACAACAGATGTCCAATTAAGAAGATGTAATGAGAATAAATAATAAAATTCACTGATTCTGTCAGTCAACAAGAATTTTTTTTAAAAGCATTTTTTTATGTGCCAACTATTGTGCTAAGTACTGGGGATACAAAAATATGATCCCTGCCCTCAAGGAGTTCACATTCTAATGTGGAAAACAACATGCAAAAAAATTATACAAACAAGATATGTATTGTATAAATGGAAGGTTCCATTCAAGGGTTGGGGATAGAAATAATATTAAAGATTGTATTTCTTTGTTTTTTTTCCACCACTGTTCCAGAAAAGGGGCAGAGGGCAAATTTTATTTATTTTAAAAAAAGATTCTAAATCAGAAAATGTTCAAAGAATAAGAAAGAAATAACATAAAGGAAATGCAGAAAAGAATTGAAATTAAAATGAATTTAAGATATATAGAGTATTAGTGAAGAGTAGATAGCAGAGTAGATAGAGAGCAGGCCTCAGATTCAGGAAGTCCTGGGTTCAAGCTCTGCGTCTGATATATATATTAATGTGTTAGCTTGAGCAAGACACTTAGCCTTTCAATGCTCCCACACAATTGTCTAAAGCTATCAGTTTACAGACAAATTGCTGGTCTGTCTTAGCAAATGGAATTTCCTGACCAGGGAATTTCATATACAGATGAAATTACAAGTCCAGAAATCCCCTCATCCTCCTCCTCCCCCCAAGAAAGCATGCACACACACACATACACACACACACAAACACAAGGGGAGGGAAAGGGAGAGAGTGTATCTAAGGGAAAAAAGGCAACCTGTGATTGTGATCATATCTGCAGAATGGAATCAATTCCAACTCAAAAAAAATTTTGTGTCATTCATAAGGAAACTTATATCGGTGGGTGTATGGGTATAGAATTGGGAATCTTAAGCCATAGGAAATCAGGACAGCAGAACCTTTTGGTCACATTCAGTTCAAGTACACTCATGCTAAAATAGCCACCATGTAATATATGTCTGCTAACTGCTGATACTGGAATGCAGGTTCCATAGGCAAAAAATTTCCCTTTATCCTAAATCTTTTCCTCTTCCACTCCTAAGTTTACTAACCATTACTGGCTAAGAGCTAGTAAATGGAAACCTGCTTCCCACCAATAACACAGGCTCCCTGGCTACCCTTTCTAGTACTGACTGCCCCTTCTCTCATTCCATTTGGCTCACTGGTCAAGGTGGGGGTGGGGCAGGAGGTGTTGGATTACTCTGTGCACCTCATTGCTTCTTCCAGACCCTCTCCCTACTTCCATCATTCACCAGCCTCTCCTCTTTTGAAGTTCAAGGTATTAATTTCTACCACACAATCAAAATCCTGGTAGCTATTGTCTGCAGACCTCCAGGTCATTTCCCTTCTTAATTCAACAAGTTTGGTACATAGCCCATATTTTTTTTTCTCTTCCTAAACCCCTGCCCTCATAATAAGGGACTTCAACATACGTACTGACTCTCCTTAACACTTAGTTCCTCAACCTACTCACTTCTCATGGCCAACTCCTTCACTTTAGCTACACAGAAAGATGATTATACCCTTGATCTTGCCATCACCCCTACACTAGTGACTTCTCTTCTCTTCATCTTGACTTTTTGGTCAACCAATTCAGCTCTACACTGACCTTCTCTCTTGTGTCTCTAGTCCTGTTATTTTGCCAGTTGAACCCTGTTAAGCCTCAGCCTTGGCTCACTCCCACCAGTTGTTGTCTTCTCTCTTACACATATGTTGCTGAACAAAGGTAGGGAAAATCATAACCATTCTGACTGGGTCTATTACAAATTGATGTTATACAACCTCAACTGTTTCTTCAACGATGCTAGACAATCCTACTATTCCTGCTTTATTAACTCACTAACCCACTCTCCACAGCAGCTCCTCCAAACATTTTCATCCCTCCTCAAATCCCATTTCCCACTCCTGCACCCTCTCAGCTGAAAACTTTGCCTTATATTTTACAGAAAAAATTGAGACTATTCACTATGAACTTTCTCTTATCCCCTCATCCTCATTTCACATCACTCATATGCTTTCTGACATCACCTCCTCCTTCACTCTGTCTCTCATAATGAATTTACTTTACTCCTTTCCAATGCTAACTTTTCTGTCTGCTTGAGTCATCCCATTACATCTCCTCTCCTTCAACAGATTACTTCCTCTATCACACATTTTCAGCCTCTCCTTTTCTACTGACATTCCCAACTGCCAACAGATATGCCCATGTTTCCCTTATTCTGAACAAACCCTTACTTGATCCTTCCATCCTTGCTATCATTCTATATCTCTTCTGCTTTTTGTGGGCAAAATCCTTGAAAAGACTGTCTACAGTAGGCCCCTCCACTTCCTTTCCTTTCACTTTCTTAATCCCCTAGAATCAGACTTCTAATCATATAATTCTGTCAGAACTGCTCTCTCCAAAGTTAACAATGGTCTCTTAGTTGCCAAATCCGTTGGCCTTTTCTGAATCCTTCTCCCTGACCTCTCTGCAGCCTTTGACATTGCTGATCATTCTCTCCTCTTCTCTCTTCGTTTTTGGGGTACCACTCTCTCCTGGTTCTCCTCCTACTTATCTGACTGTTCTTCCTCAGTCTCCTTTGCTGGATCCTCATCCTGATCATGCCCTCTAACTGTAGACATCCCAGAGGGTTCTGTCCTGGGCTCTTCGATTCTATGCTATGCTGCTTACTATGTATGACACCTTAGGGAAGCCATGTCAGAGTCACGGATTTAGAGTTGGAAGGAATCACAGGTACCACCTAATTCAACACATACCTGAAAGCAATCTAGTGGTAATCTAGCCTTTGTCTGAAGACTCACTTCTTGAGGCAGCACATTTTGCTTTTAGATAGTGCTTATCATTAGGAAGTTTTTCCTACCACCAGATCTAAATTTGTCTCCTGGCAACTTCAGCATTGCATCTGGCTCTGCCTTCTGGGACCAAACAAAACAAATCCAATCCCTCCCTGTTCTATATGATAATGCTTTGTGTAGTTAAAGATAGACATCACATACCTCCTCTAGTTCCTTCAACCATTTCTCAAATAACATGGTCTCGTGACCCTTCAACCTCCTGGTTATTCATTTTTGAACTCTTGCCAATTTATCAACATTCTTCTTACACTCTAGTGTCCAAAAGCAAACATAATATTCCAGATGTGGTCTGACTGTGGCAGAATATAGAGAATCTATCCCATTCTTAATGCTTACTGAGATTGAATAAGGCAGCTAAGGTACCCAATGGATAGAGAACTACCTGGAGTTAGGAAGACCTGAATTCAAATCCAGTCTCAGATATTTATTAGTTATGTGAACCTGGACAAATCACTTATCTTCTGTCTACTTCAATTTCTACATCTATATAATGGGGGTAATAGCACTGACCTCTCAGAGTACAAGTAAGGATCAAATGTGATAATATTTGTAAAGTGCTTTGCAAAGTTTAAAGTATGATATAAATGCTGTTATAATAATAATAGTAATTATTATCATTACAAATCTACGACATCACACTGCGCATTCCTATGAAGGATCTTTTTTGGACAGCTTACTGGGCCTTGGTTTTCTCCTCTGTCAAGTGACAGTCATGGCAAAAATATGACTCTGGACGTGTACACTTATTAAGAAGGGACAGGAAGAGTAAAAGACCAGAACAGAACAGTGGGAATAGTAGAAAGAGGACAGAGTACCATTGTATATTAAGAAGCATAATCGTGTGGGTAACCAGAATGAGAAAGCATAATATAGAATATTTGGTTGAAGGTCAACAGAGACAGAAATAGAAGCTCATTATCACTGATGTATATTAGAAATTACTTGGTGAGGTGGAAAAAATAGCTGAGTTCAGGAAAAACATCCCAAGTTTGTCACAGAAGTATGATGCAATAACTTCATTTGTTACAACATCTGTTAGATCTCTGTTAATGCAAAATAGTTGATATTTTGTTAATTTGCATTAATGGTAAGTCAGTAAGCACTTAATAAACTCTTTAAATTCTGAGCACCAAGACAGGTGCTCAGGTAATAAATACAAAAATGATACAGTCCTTGTCCACAGGAAACTATATTCCAAATGGTGAATAGTACATACAGAGAGGAGTGGTGACCAGAAGAGGAACTTTTAGCCTAGGTCAGGGGTGGGGGGTCTGCAGCCTCAAGGCCCCATGTGGTCCTCTAGGTCCTCAAATGTGGCCCTTTGACTGAATCCAAAATTCACAGAACAAATCCCCTTAATAAAAGGATTTGTTCCATGAAGTTTGGATTTAATCGAAGGGCTGACTGTGGCCTTGAGGCCACAGATTCCCTACCCCTGGCCTTGGTAGTCTCAGAGAAAATATTAATGGCAATTTCATCCTTTGAAAAGTTGGGAACTTATGTTGTCGATGGGATTCTCATCAGTAAGTAGGATGTTGCTGCTGGAGAAGAAGTAATGGAAAACCTTGTAGGGAAGTGACCACTTATCTTAGAAGTTGTAATAGAAAAGAAAATAAGGTGGAAAGAGTCTTACATACACATACTGGAATGTCTTCCCTCCTCACCTCTGCCTTTTAGAATCCCTCATTTCCCTCAAACAGTACCTGAAGTAACAAATCCTTTTTTGAGAGAGCAAACAATAACCCTAGACTGACAAGGATACAAAGCAAAAACAAAAATGATTTTTCACTTCACGGAATTTAATGGAGGAGCCAACATGTTCATAAATAGGTATATACAAGATATCTCCAGAATAAAGACTAGGAAGCCTTAGAAAGGAAGGTACTAGCAACTAGGGTTGAGGGGATCCAGGAAAGGCCACTTCACAAGATGGCATTTGAGTTCTTGAAGACAGCTGAGAAGAAAAGATAAGATCCCCTACTTCATAAAGATGGGATGAAATCACGAATGTAGGAGACATAGAGCTGCTTGACTTTTTCCTTTGACAAGGAGAATAATCTTTGGAAAGAACAGAATAAAATTCTAATAGGGATTTGGTTTTTTGTTGTTTTTCAGTCATGACTGACTTTCCATGACCTCATTTGGGGTTTTCTTGACAAAGATACTGGAGTAGTTTGCTGTTTCTTTCTCCAGTTCATTTTACAGATAAAGAACTGAGGCAAACAGGGTTAAGTGACTTATCCAGGGTCACAAAGCTAATAAGTATCAAAAGCTGGCTTTGAACTTTTGAAGAGGCATCTTCTTGATTCCCAAACCAGTACTCTATCCACTATGCCACCTAGCTGCTCCAGGGATTAGGTACCCAAGATCCATGAGATAATAATAGAGTGCTTAGATTTTCTTGATAAGTTCAAATCATCTGATACTGAAAAGTATACCTTGATGGTTGTTCCAACTCTGATATACTATAACCTGATCACATCTCACTGTAAAGAGATAAGTTCATATTGTTGTTGCTGTTGTTCTTTGGATGGTTGGTTGCTTTTTTTTTTGCCAGTTACTGCAACCATAATTCATCTGAGCCCACTAAAGTATGCTTTACTGCGTTTTGTGGCATAGCAGTGAACCTGAGTTCTTGAAAGCTAGGGCAGAAGACTGGCCTAATCTCTGGTCTCCCAAGATGGCAGTGCTTTGAGCTTTTTGTTAATCTTTGGTTTTCTTTTATCTGGGGTCAGCCTAGATAAATATGGAGACACTCATTCCTAGGTTGGCTTGGAGTAATACATTATTTTAATTATATCAACTTAAAAGTCTCTTGAGTTGTAGAGGAACTGTAGTCTGGACTGTCAAAGAGAATTCTTACCTGAAGAACTTGGGGACCTTTTAAGTAAAACTCTTACAATCAATGAGTCAATCATGAAGCATTTATTAAGCTTCTACTAATTGCCAGACCAAGCTACAGACCAAAATAAAAACCAGGGGGAATAACACATATATATATATATACATAATCATGTACATAGAGAAATATAAAATCATTTTGGAGGAAGCCACTAGCAGTTGGGGGTGGGAGGCATGCAGTGTCAGAAAAAGCCATATGTATTTGATACTTGAGCTATAGTTTGAAGGAAAGTAGGGATTCCAAAAAGCAGAGGGGAGGAGGAAGGACATTCCACTAATTATGTTTCTTTTTTTTTTTAATTTCATTTATCACCGTATACCAAACTAACTTTTTCTTCCTTAGTTTCTCCTGTCTTAAGAGCTTTGTGAAGTATATTCTCATATACTTACATCTTCCAAACATTAGTTGATGCCAATATTATTATTGTTGATAGCATTTTAATTAGCTTTATAAAATGATTCCAGAAATTTTACTAACATATTGGGTGATACTATTAGGATACTCAAACAGTATATTGAAATCTTAAGAATCTTAGATAAATAATGGCAAAGCTTGTTAAAATTTCTAAAGCAAATTCATTAAACCAGTAAACAAATGGATAGCTGTATCCTGTGGATACTGTTTTTAAAGGCAGACTGGAAAGAATATCAGGAAGTATATTTTGAGGAAGCATTCCAACTTTGATTGGAACTGGGCTAGGAGGATGATAGCAGTGGGTAATTTAACAGGACTTTTCCATTTCTTATTTTCATGATTGGCACAATCAATAAAGGATATATGTAGGAGGGAGATGAAGACAATTCTGTTACAGTTGGAAGCAAATTGCCACTTCATAGTTGAAAAAGCATATGACTGACAAAAAAAGTTATGATGAAAAGAATAAGACTGTCATTCACCCCTTTTTCTTTTTCTAATGCCATTAACTAGTATGTGCAGGGAAGAGTGAGAGATTGGGCTCTTTCCTTTCCTATATCAAGGAATTCTCAAACATGTAGAGCTATTTCTAAGTATGTGTATTTTAAAATCCTATAAATGGAAGATTTTTTCTTCTTTAGCAAAATTTGATCAGAAATCAAATCCTATCTTGGAATATTTAAATGGCGCTTTTATGAAAGTATCATTTTTTGTTTCTTGATGGTGGTATTGTGCACTATCATTTGTAGCTATATGTTCACAGATTATTTATTATAGTTTTTAAAAATTTTACCTCCTTTATTTCCCAAAGTAATCATCCCCTATATGCTCCCTAGAGAGCCATCTCTTGTAATTTAATTCTTGGAATTAAATCTCTTGTAATTAAATTCTTGGAATTTAAAAGAGAAAGAGAAAAAAGCCAGTCCAGTCAAAGCAAAATGCTGTGTCTAGCAATAGATGCAATATTGCACATTCATAATACCACATCTTTGCAAAGAAGGAAGGATACATTTTAAAAGCTTCTTTTTGAGGACCAATTACAGAGGATTTAGTTTCATTGTTTTTTTGTTCTTCCCATTATCAGTGTGGCAGTAATTGTATATATTGTTTTTCTATTGTTTCCTTCATTTTCCATCAGTTCCCATGGTTCTGTATATTCTTCTTATGGATTGTTTCTCATAAGACAATAATATTTTATTACACGTTTTATTTACAAGTACAATAAAAGCATCACTTTCCATCCACAGTATGACTTGTGACAGATACTTCCATGTTACCTTCATTATTAAGATACTTTCATGATAGTTTCATTTATTAGGATACCATGTTGACACTTAACTGTACAATTTTAAGTGGTTGGAGAGGTCAATATGATTCCTGTAAAGTAGGTAGTACTGCCTGTTTTGTAGAGTATAGATCAGTGGGATAGTACAAGATGATGGAAGGAGGATAGGGGCCTCCCTTAAGCCCTATGATAAGAAATGTCACTTTCATTTGCAAATAAATGGGTACCACTCTGTCTGGTTCTAAGAAGAGGAGTAAAAATGACTATAAGGAAAAAAGATGTCAGTAGCCCAAATGTGAATGACATGGAACTGTGGAATCTTTTCAGAGTAGATCTGAAAAAGAGTAAATATGAGCCTTTGTTATTCTTAATTAGGATTTCTTCGCATTTAACATGTCCAGCCTCAGGTATATGGGTATTTTTCTTCCTGGACTTTTCCACAGCAAGGGCTGCCAGTTCCTTTTCTTCTTTTTTTAAGTGTTTCCATCTAGTCTTTTACCCTTTCTTTATTCCTCCCACTTTCATTTGTCTCTCATCCTTGCAAGCCATTTTCGGGCCCCTAAATGCAAAAACCTTAAGAGATGCCTTAGAAACTCCTGACTCTTCCTTTAGGAAACCTGGTTCTTCTGGCAAAAACAGAGTAGCTTGATTTTTTTTTTTGTCTCCATGGATTATACTTTAGGAATCTTAAATATGTGTTTTTATTTACATAGGCATAGTTGTTACTGATGTGCAGACTAAAGCTCTCTGGGTTGCTTGCAACAGGAAAGCTCTCTTTTTTCAGGGGTGGATCATTGGATTTTTAAACAAAGTGCTGGAGTAACCATGGAAACAATAACTCTGTGTGTGTGTGTGTGTGTGTATGTGTGTGTACACACCCACACATTTGTGCTAAGGAGTTCAGAAGCAGAAATGGAGTGACCTTTGCAATGGAGATGTCCCTGTAAGAATTTCCCGGTCATGGTGGAATGTGCCAGAGTTCTGCAGTACCAAATAGCACTACCAAATCAATTCTGATATTTGACTTTAATGAACTTTCAGAACACATAATGTGAGGATGACCAAATGGATTAATTTACAAGTACTTATCAGATAATGTAGATACAAATTAAAAATTAATTGGAGCTGACAGAACAACAGATTTCTTATTCAGAAAGAGGAGTCTGTCTTCCTTTTGCAAATTATATGGAGGTGCCCTTATTTTACTAGGTTACTCTTTTATAAGGACTGTATAGTATCATAACTTTTAAGATGGTTTGATTCCCCTAAAGCTCTTCTTTTGAGAAAACAAGTAAGGCACTTAAGCTTTAAGACAAATGAGTCAACAAGCATTTATTAGGGTCCTACTATATGCCAGGTATGAACCAAACCCAGGGTATAAAAAGAAAATTAAAAAAAAAATCTACTCCCTGTTCTTGAGAAGCTTACTCTCTAATAAGGGAGATAAAATGCAGACAACTATGTAAAAACAGTCTAGACCCTGGATTAAATTGGAGCTAATCTCAGAAGTAAGACACCAGCATTAAGGCTTCCTATAGAAGATAGGATTTTAACTGTAATTGAAGGAAACTAGAGAAGGCAGGAGGCTGAAATGAGAAGGGAGATAATTACATAAGTGAGATAGCCAGTAAAAATTCACAAAATCGGCGGAGCCAAGATAGCGGAGTAGAAGCACGACCTTCCCGCGGCTCCGGCTTCCACCCTCCCCAATCCATGTAAAAAGGGGACTCTAAACAAACTTTGGAGCTGCAGAACCCACAAAATGACACAGAGAAACTAACCTCCCACTGAGGACAGCCCGGCAGGCCACAAGGAATCAGTCAGCGCAGCGCTCTGGGAGCTGAGCCCAGCCCCACGCCGAGGCTTTAGCCCCAGGGCGGGCCTGACCAGCCGCCTGCCAGAGGGACTCCAGATCAGCAGCAGCTGTGGCCGTTTCCAGATTTATCAATACATAGATGCGAAGGACAAGGTGAGAGGCCAGTGCAGTCTGGACTTTGGGACCCAGGAAGTGGGAGTGCATGGCTTTTACCCCCGGAACGAGAAACCACTGAGACGCCAGCACAGCCTGCCAGCGCCACGTGAGGCTTCAGCTCCTGGCCTGCAGAGTGTAGGGGGACCAAGCACCAGTCTGAGGGGTCATCGCTCTTGCTTTAACCTGCTTGGATCTGGATTGCAGTCTAGGGTGGAGGTCCTAGGGTGTGTGTCCAGCTTGCCAGAGCGTGTGGAGACCTCAGAGAGGGCACTCATCTAATACCTCCGGCAGCTGAGAAAACACCCCAGCATTTGGGAGGAAAACTCCCCTGTCTGGTGGCAGAGTCCTACTGTGGCAAAAAGCCCAAAAGTCAAATCATTGAGTGGCAAAATGAGCAGGCAAAGGAAACAAAGCAGACAGAAGATTCCAACATTACACTCCTATTTTGGGGATAAGAAGGAGCAAGGCATGGAACAGGAGGAAAACAGTGAAGTCAGAACTCCTGCACCAAAAGCTTCAAAGGAAAATACAAGCTGGTTACAGGCCATAGAGGGCCTTAAGAAGCAGATAAGAGAAGTGGAGGAAAAATTGGGAAGAGAAATGAGAACAATGCAAGAAAATTATGAAATGAGAGTCAACAGCCTGACTGAAGAAAATAATACCTTAAAAAACAGACTGACTCAAATGGCAAAGGAGGCTCAAAAAGGCAATGAGGAGAAGAATGCCTTAAAAAGTCGAATTTGCCAGATGGAAAAAGTATCTCAAAAGCTCACTGAGGAGAATCATTGCTTCAGAATTAGATTGGAGCAAATGGAAGCTAATGACTTTATGAGAAATCAAGATGCTGTTAAACAGATCCAAACAAATGAAAGAATAGAAGGCAATGTGAAATATCTCATGGGAAAAACCACTGACCTGGAAAATAGATCCAGGAGAGATAATTTAAAAATTATTGGACTGCCTGAGAGCCATGACCAAAGTAAGAGCCTGGAAAGCATCCTCCAGGAAGTTCTCAAAGAAAACTGCCCTGATGTTTTAGAACCAGAGGGCAAAATAGAGTTTGAAAGAATCCACCGATCACCTCCTGAAAAAGATCCCAAAAAGAAAACTCCTAGGAATATTATAGCCAGGTTCCGGAATTCCCAGATTAAGGAGAGAATATTACAAGCAGCCAGGAAGAAACAATTTGAATATTGTGGAAACACAATCAGGATAACCCAGGATCTGGTAACTTCTACACTGAGGGATGGAAGGGCCTGGAATGTGATATTCCGGAGGTCAAGGGAGCTGGGATTAAAACCAAGAGTCACCTACCCAGCAAAACTGAGTATCATGTTTCAGGGGAAAATATGGTCATTCAGTGGAATAGAGGACTTTCAAGCATTCTTGCTGAAAAAACCAGAGTTGAAAAGAAAATTTGACATTCAGATACAAGAAGCAAGAGAAGCATGAGAAGGTAAACAGGGAAAAGAAATCATAAGGAACTTATCAAAGTTGAACTATTTTTTTTTTGAAGCAATTGGGGTTGAGTGGCTTGTTCGGGGTTGCATGGCCAGTTGTTCTTTCTGGGTGTGGTGCTGAGTGTCTGGGCCCGGATTTGATCCAGGTCGTCCCGGCACTGGAGCCGGTGCTCTTGCTCGCTGAGCCACCTGGCCAAAGTTGAACTATTAACATTCCTACATGGAAAAACAATAATTGTAACCTATGAAAATTTTCTCAGTAGTTGAAGGGATTAGAAATATATATATATATATATATGTGTGTGTGTGTGTGTCTTTATATGAGGGTATGCGGGCATATGAATACATATGTGAATGTGTGCATATATGTTTACAGGTATACATAGATAGAGGGCACGGGACCAATTTAACAGGAAGGGATGATACTTAAAAGGTGAAATTAAGAGGTGAGAGGAATATAATGAGAGGAGATGGGGAGAGACAGAGTGGGGCAAACTATCTCATACAGAAGAGGCAAGGGAAAATGGTTACAATGGAGGGGAAGAATAGGAAGGCAAAAGGGAATGGGTCAACCTTATTCCTATTGAATCTGGCTTGAGAAGGGAGGGAAATACACACTAAATAGGGGATCTCACCCTCCAGGAGAATAGGGGGGGAAGGGTATGTGAGGGGGGATGATGGAAGGGAGGGCAGGCTGGGGGGGAGGGAAGTTGGAAGCACCCACTTTTGAAAAGGGACACAGGATCAAAGTAGAGAATAGAACAAGTGGGAGGTGGGATAGGAGGGAGGGAAATATAGTCAGTCTTTTACAATATATCTACTATGTTATTGTTTTACAGTAGCCACACATGTACAACCTATACTGAACTGCTTGTCTCCCCAGTGGGGGTGGGTGGCGGGGGGGGGGGAAGGGAATGAATCTGGAATTGAAAGTTTTAAAATCAAATATTCAAATATATATATATATGTGTGTGTGTGTGTATACATAATATTATTAATACCATCTTACATGTAATTAAGAAAAAAGATATACAGGCACTGAGGCATAGAGATCCACTGGAAAAGTTGAAGCGGGTATGGGAGAAAATATGGGAGAGAGCAGATTGGAGGTGGGGATATCCTGTGGGACTGATGTTTTGGGAGATGGGTTGGGGAAAAATGGGGAGAAAATTTGTAACTCAAAATCTGGCGGAAACGAATGATGTAAATCATCAGTTAATAAAGCATTTAAATTATAAAAAAAAGAAAAAAAAGAAATAATTAAAACCAAATGAGAGATTAATAAAATTGAAATTTAAAAAGTTATTGAACAAATAAAAAAAATTCACAAAATCAAGAGATAGATGATCTTCTGTGGGGAACATCAAGGAGGCAAGTGTCACAGGATCACAGAGTGAATGAAGATGAGTAAGGTGTTCGAAGACTGGCAAGATGTGAGGGGACCAGTTTAAAAAGGGTTCAAAGCCCTTCTTACTGGGAAATTTTACATTTGATCCTGGAAATAATAGGGAGTTACTGGAGTTTATCAAGTAGAAGTATGACATAATCACACCTGTGATTTAGAAAGAGCTATTTGACAGCCGGGTAGAGTCTGGACTGGAGTAGGGAAACACTTATAGCACAGAGACCAACCAGCAGACTATTGCAATAGTCCAGGCATAAAGTGATGAAGACCTGTACCAGAGCAGTGGCAGCATCAGAGGAGAGAAGGGGATATATGAGAAAGATGTTACAGAAGTAGAATTGACAGGACTTGGGAATAGATTGGATATTGGGGGTAAAAGTGAGACATTGAGAATAATACCTAAGTTGCAAGCCTGGGTGGCCAGGAGGATGGTAGTAACCATAGTAGTGCTAGAAAATTTATCATTAGGCTGGGGAGGAAAGATAATAAGTTCAGTTTTGGACATGCTGAGTTTAAGATGTCTAGGAGACATCAAGTTCAAAATGTCCAATTGGTTGTTGGAAATACAAGTCTGAATGGTAGGGTTAGATAAGTAGATTTGGGAATCATCATCATAGAGATGATGATTGAGTCATAGGAGTTGATGATCACCATAGAGAGGGAACAGGAAAGTGGGCCCAAGACAGAATCCTAGGGGACAAACACTGTTAGTATATCCCCAGCACATAGAACAGTGTTTGTCAAATAGTATGTGCTTAATCAATGATTGATTATCAGATAGAATTATCAAGCTGCAGAGTTAGACCTGGTGTCTAAGGCACATGAACCTGTCTCCTCCTCATGAAAGAATGCTTAGTTTTTGTGCTTATATTCCTTTTCCTTCATTCTTTCCAGCATAATTCTGGGTGTAAAATGTGGTACAGAGAAGAAATGAATCAGTCATGTTTTTTCCTAGTTCTGCCTCTATCAATTTAGGCACCTTGAATAAATTACTTTATCTCAGCTCCTTCCATCTATACTTTCATTCCATGTTAATTCTAGGATTGTGATAGGGATTATTTATTGAGTTTTGAAGTATACCAATATTTTTTAAAATCTCTACATGAGGAAAAGGCTTATAATAATATAGACATTGAATTCAAAGCTCCCTGTTTCTCAGTCACATCTATCCAAAAAAAGGTATTATGCAAATATATCCAGTAATGAGGGACTAAGTCCACAAGGCAGTCTGATCCATTTTTGTACAGTTTTAATTATTAGTCAGCTTGAGGGCCAAATAGACTAATTCTAACTCCTCCAATAACAAATTTTGAAATGTTTGAAAGAAAATGGAGCATAGTCCTCCTAAGTCCTCTTCTCTAGGCTAGCCATTTTTGCTCCCTATAATCAATACCTGTAGAGCATGTTTTTGATTCTCCTTACCACACTGAGAGCTGTCTAAATGGTTCCAGTTTATTAATGACCTTATTTGTTGTGGCTCTCAAGTTGAACACAATATACCATATATTATCTCATCAGGGCAAAATACAGTGGAATTTTCACCTCCCTATTTTGGACATTGTACTTTCTTTTAATGCAGCTTACAATCACAAGAGTTATTTTTGTTATTATTGTTTTTATTTTTGGATGCCATGTTATAATGTTGACTCATACAGCATTTATAGTCATACTCAGGCCATAAGTTTTGAGTTTGCATATGGCTTATTTGCATGAAAATTGCAGCTTTTTGAAACACTTTTCACATATTATTTTTCATCATATTAAATTCTTCAGCGACCTAGGTGATAGCAAATGTCACTTCAGAATAACATAAGGAAGGAAGCACCATAGAGAGGAGATTTGTGGTGAAAAATTTTCTAGTCATCACCTTCAAGATCTGTGTTTATCTTTTGAGATTGTCTTTGGTCCCTGGGTTAGATTTTTTTTCTGCTTAGTTTAACATGATGCTTACTCACAAAGTTAGTAGGTGGAAGAGTTAGCTGCCTTCACACTCAGAAGCATAAATGTCAGATTCTTTGCCTGTCCAACTTTTCAGCAACACTAAAAAACTGGCATTTCCTTTAAGATCATTCTTGACATCATAGCCTAGAGAGAAATTTGGAAAACTTAGGACTGTATTACTCCATGTTAGAATGATTCTTTCAAAATAATTTTTCCCACATTATACCCTCATTTATGTATAATGAATGTATTGTTTTAATATGGATTTTTAAAGGGATGCAATTGGTATTGCAAAACCAAGATATCCTGGCCCTGTCACTGATTTAACGTGGCAAATCACTTCTCATTTCTAAGCCACAATTTATTTCTCTGAAAAATGAGGAAGTTTGGCTTAATGATTTTTGAGCTTTTCTAGTTCTAACATCTTTCCTCCCTTCCTTCCTTCCTCCCTCCCTCCCTCCCTCCCTCCCTTCCTTCCCTTCCTTCCTTCCTTTCCCTATCTTACCCAGATCAGAAATTCAGCAGTCACTCACAAGTTTCCCCACCTCTGCTAGAGACCACTGATGATATTGGTGCCAGATTTAGTGTAAACACCAATTTGCTTTGACACTACTGCAACTCAGAACTCCTGAGTTCATGATCCACTAGCCTCAACCTTCCTAATAGCAGGAATCACAGGCACGTTTCATTATAGTTCTAATATTCTTACAAATATCGGTTGATATCTATACATATGTCAATATTGTCTCTGAGAGATGGGGTATGATCAGACCTGTAATTTCATTAGTAGTGAATTCCCTTATATGAAATTCCCTCCACTAATTCAGGTTTTCAAATTGTCTACAACTTAGAGAGTAGTCTGGGGCACTGAAGAGGCTAAGTTACCATTGTTAAGAAGCTAGAATGTGGAAGAGGCAGGATCTGAATCCAGGACTTCATGATTCCAAGGCTATACCCCTGTTCACTATGCCATTCTGTCTTTCACATTTATCCATTTGATAATTTAAAAGAATATGTGTGTTATTTAAAATCACAAATACTTTGTTAATGACTATATAGTACTGATGTAATTGGGATAATACTACAAAGTACACCTCAATAATTTCTTTTTTTGGCAAAGGTTCTCTCTCTCTCTCTCTCTCTGTCTCTGTCTCTCTCTCTCTCCCTCCCTCCCTCCCTCCCTCCCTCCCTCCCT
>NW_027187309.1:2254830-2339137 GCF_028583685.1 Petaurus breviceps papuanus
TCTCTCTCTGTCTCTCTCTGTCTCTCTGTCTCTCTGTCTCTCTCTCTGTCTCTCTCTCTCTCTGTCTCTCTCTCTCTCACTCTGTCTCTCTCTCTCTCTCTGTCTCTCTCTCTCTCTTTCTCTCTCTCTTTTCCTACCCCCATTCTCCTTCCCTTCCTCTCTCTCCCTGCCCCCTCTCCTCCCCCCTTCCTTTTTAAACTGTGGAAACACTGGAAGCAATTAGTCAGTGAAAGCTGAGCCTGGAGAGGGAGTGCAGAGCCAGAATTACTATGGACATAAGGATCCAAGTTCACAAGAGGGATTCATAATGGGAGAAGTTGAAAAGTACATCTCTTCTTAGATCTGACTCCAGCTGATTTGAGTTGACCCAGCTGAAAGTTCAGAGTTTCCATTGGTTAGCTTGGTACAATCAAGAGTTCCGGAGGTTAACGATAATACTTCTTTGTAACCTTTATGTCATGTTTGACCCAGAGCTCTCTGAGACGTTGCTTTAGTTATTAGCACACCTTACTGCATTCACAATGAATAATACAATAAATACCCATCTAGTAACATTAAATTTGGCATCAGCAAGCTAAGGACTTGATTAACATTATGGGTGATTAAATTTGTTTTATAATTATGCAGCCAAAATACTTTAAATGCCACAAAAACAACTAAGCTCATATGGTGCTTGGAATGTGAATCTTTAAGGTAGTACTGCTTCTTTTCGGCTGTATTCTCCCTTTGACAGCTTTTCCTATAGTATTGGAGCTCCTAATTAGGGAGCACCATATTCAGAAGAATAATAAGAAAACAGAAGTAATATCTTTCACATGAGGAACTTAGGATGGTTCATACATTTAATAAGTATTTTTTGGTTGCCAGTTCTTAAGATTGTCACTTTATAAATGGAATGCAGACTCAGAAATTAAACTCTATTCCCAGAGTAACACAGTGAATCTTCCACTGAGCTAGGAATAGATTTCAGGGACCCTGGTTACTCATCTTGTGTTCTCATTAGCACCCACTCAACTTAGTGTACAACTTCTTCTCTAAGTCTGGAAAGAACCACTTTTAGTATATGCTATGTATATTTAATATGGGAGAAAGATACAGCTAAATAATGAAAGAACTTAAATTTATAGTGCATTACAATCTATAATAATACTTGACCTTTTATATAGCATTTTAAAGTTTATACAGTGCTTTTTATTTATAACACTGAGATTCCTCACAACCATCAGCCCCTAGAAAGTGATCTCAGGTTTTAGGGATTTTGTGGGTCAGAATGCTCTCCAAACTATAGCTTGCAAGCCCCCACTGATGTGCTTGCTTTTATTAGTCTGCCAGAAGTTACACTTAGTTCAAAGCAAAGGCATTTAATGAAATCACAGAGTTATAAAATAACAGCAGAACAGTCTTCCTGTAAATCTTGAGATCACTGCCCCAGAAATACAGATCACTGAGAGGATTATACCAGAATAGGGATCACATGTGGAGAATGTTTATGTCCAGGTTTATTTTTATGTCCATGGAGGAACAACTCATGCCGTTAGTGCTACAGAACTTCCTCTGACTTGTGCTGCTGCCTTGACTTTGTCCTCTGCTGGGTCTGCTAGCTACCAAGGCATTATTTTCCACTGGATATCATGTCATTTTCTCTTCTATGAGTGTCACATCTCTATTTCATCTGGTCTTCATTTATGTTCAGGACCACCTCATACTATGTCTAACTGCCAGTTCAAATTTTATAATTAACAGTAATATTTAGCATTTATATAGCATTTTAAGGTGTGCAAAGTGCTTTACAAATATCTCATTTTGTTTTCAGAACAACCTTGGGAGGTGGGTACTATTATTATGGCCATTTTTGTAGGTGAGGAAACTCAGGCAGATAGTTTTAAGTAACGTGTTCAAGGTCACACAATTAGTTAAGTGTCTGAGGCAGAATTTGAATTTAGGTCTTCCTGACTCCAGACTCAGAGCTCTATCTACTGTACCACCTGATCGACTCAATTAATTAGTAATCCCCTTCTCTTCTGCATAGGACTACAGTTCTTTCACTCCTCCCACCAGGCTGCAGCAATAGTCTCCAGCTAAGGTGCTGTTTCCAGGGCCATCTGCTACTCTGTTCTCATCTATCTAGTCAGCAGATTCTGTGGCTAGAAAGCCTCTCCTCTGAATGGAGGGCTACATTTCCCTTCAAGTCAAGGCTACAAGTTTAAATGCTTCCTATGTCGCAGGCACTGGGCTGAGTTCTTGGGATGCAAAGGAAGGCAGCAAATAATCCTGCCCTCGAGAAGTTGACATTCTTCATGCTTCTACATGCAAACAATGATGTACATACATGATATTTACAGGGTAAATTAGAGGTAATCACAAAGAGAAGGCACTAAAATTCAAAAGGCTTCTTATAGAACTCCTTCCACAAAACTTACACAGAAACTTGAAGGTAGAGATGAGGAGAGAGAGCATTCTGGGTCTGGGGGACAGCTATTGAAAAGACACAGAATGGGAAGATAGAGGGTCTTATGCAAGGAATAGTTGCTTCATCTTTTCTCCTAGAAAGTTAAAAACCTATAAGCATGCTTACTCTTTGAACTCTTATCTCCTGTTTGAATTGCTGTCTCCTCTACTGACATCTCTGAGTCCTTCATTCCAACTGGCATCTGCTTAGGGCCAAAAAACCATTTTAGTGCTCTGTTTGATGAATTAAATTTTTCTCATCCAGGGGAATATGATAAGAACTAAAATGGGTTCTCACCTGGATGAGAAAAATATTACTTCATCAAACATGAAAGAGGTGGAGTGAAATTATGGAAACTGAAGTCAATTATTATTTTTTTTTTGCTTTTTGGAGGGCAGTTGGGGACAAGCAACTTGCCCAAGGTCACACATCTATTAACTGTTAAGTGTCTGAGGCCAGATTTGAACTTAGGTTCTCCCGACTTAAGGATCAGTGCTCTATTCACTGCACCACCTAGCTGCCCCTAAAGTCAATTTTTTAGCCTTTCCCATCAACCTTCTCTGTTCCATGTAAACAAAAAGGTCTACAATGATATAAAGAAGCTACAAAGGCTAGGGACGTTTTTATCACTTTTCTCCAGCAACAGTCTTTGTGCATGAATATTATTTTTAGCTGTGCCTCACCACAACTGTGTGAGATAGGTTGTATAAATATTTCTAACTCCATTTTTTAGGGAGGAAATTGAGCTTCAGAGAGGTCACCCTAACTTGTATAAGTTGGGAGTCAAATCCACTTTTTCCAACTCCAAGTCAAAGATTCTATTCCCTACATTATTTTGCCTTTTTATGAAGTGTTTTTTCATTCATTCCACATTTAGTCCTCACAACAACTCATATAGGTAGTGCAAGGATTATTATCCCCATTTTAAAGATTAGGACACTGAGGCTTCATAGAAGTTAAGGATTTACCTCAAATCACACAACTAATTTGTGGCAGAGCTGGGTTTCCTATCAAATCTTCTGACAGCAAGCCTAATGCTCTTTCTAGTACTCCATTATGGGCCAAACGATTCGCCTCTCCTTTCACTCTGAAGGTAATACCTCAAATCCCAAATGGCTCAACACTGCATTCTGAATCAAAGTCAATTTTTCTTGTTTCTAACTGGAAGGGTCTTTGCTTGTTGCTTCTGTTAGCACACTTAGAACCTTTACTTGCTCCTTCTGCTCAAATCATATCACATTTCTCTCTGCTTCTGATTTCCTTTCTGAAGTTGCCATTAATGTTCTTTAATAGCAGCCTCCATGGCCCATTATGTCCACTTTATTTGAAAACCTGTTTAGTTGAATAGTCAAGTTTTAACTGAAAATTCATACTCTGCTAGTTACTATTTTCAAACCCCTCACTAACTGTAAAGTATCCAAGAGGAAAGGCAGAACTCTTTTCCCTCAATAAAATGGTATGTGAAATCCCAATTTTTTTATGAAATCAATGTACTTGAGAGAATATAGGCTTTGGAACCAGAGGATTTAGGTTCAAATTCCAGCTTTGCCAATTAGAATAATTACAAAAGGGACCAGGGAAAGACTAAACTGATTTGTTGCTAGAGAGAAGTGATACAAAGCTCTCTGTTTGCTTGTATTGCTATCTTTATTAGTTTGCATTGCTAAAATTCCATATTTCCTTGAATTTCTTGGAAAACAGGTGAAAATCTCATATTGAAATTTAGCTGTAGTTCCACCTCTCATCCAAATCTTTACCAATTTTCCTCTACCCCTCCCCACACATCTTAGTGTTCTCTCCCTCCTCAAATTATTGTGCTTTTACTTATCTCTGTTCATGTACTGCAATTATTTGAAAAGAACCTTCAGACCAACAACTCTCTGAGTAAGGTAGTTCAAATACTATCATTACTATTTTGTAAATAACTTGTTGGTGCTTGTGCTTTTGCCTGCCTCAGGTCTCTTCCCACTCTAATCCACCTTCCATTTAGCCACTAAAGTGATTTTCCTAAAGTGCAGGTTCAATAGCGTTCTCTACCTCCCCTTCCCTACACACTCAATAAACTCCAGTGACTCCCTACTGCTCCCCAAGGATCAAATACAAAATGCTCTGCTTTCCATTCAAAGCCTTTCATAACCCAACCCCTTTCCAGTCTTCTTACACTTTATTCCCTGTCACATTCTCTTTAATCCAATGACCCTGATCTCTTGGCTGTTCCATGAACAAGACACTCCATCTCTCTGGTTTGGGTATTTTCTCTGCCTGTGCCTCCATGCCTAGAACACATCCCTCCTCAACTCCTCCTACTGACTTCCTGGCTTTCTTTATGTCCTAACTAAAAGTCCAGTCTTTTACTGGAAAACTTTCCCAACCCCTCTTCAGTCCAGTGCCTTCACTCTGTTATTTATTTCCTGTTTCTCCTGTATTTAGCTTCCTTTGTATATTTTTATTTGCATGTTGTCTCCCCCATTAAATTACAAACTTCTTG
Organism: Petaurus breviceps papuanus; assembly: GCF_028583685.1. Taxonomy (NCBI): domain Eukaryota; kingdom Metazoa; phylum Chordata; class Mammalia; order Diprotodontia; family Petauridae; genus Petaurus; species Petaurus breviceps. Next base: position 2,259,768 of record NW_027187309.1, read on the forward strand.
AAGGAGGAGACTTTTGCCTGTTTTTATATCCTCAGCAATTAGCACAGTGACTGGCACATAGTAGGTATTTCATGGATGTTGATTATTCGATTGAGAAAACTGAGTCTAAGGAAAGTAAAGGGACAAATTTAACCCATGAGACTTTTGACTTAAGTTTCTTGGCTACAACTATGGGATTATTTCTGCTGTAATCTTTCCATCCTACCTTCTAAAACAGTGCCCAACTATAGCATGCTATTTTTCCCTGAGCAATTTCCCTGTATTGGGGTTTGTAGCTAGAAAGAAATATTAAAGATGTCCCAAATTGCAATGATCATATATATACTCTAGATTTTTTTTGATGGTTCCAAATTTAGGAAAAGAAAGTATGCATTTAATAGAGATTTGAAAAAAATGAATCCTTGGTCAGACCATCTTTCCCAATTTTTATTTGCAAATATACATGCATATATGTATGTGTGTGTGTGTGTGTGTATATATATATATATATATATATATTTATAAGTCCCTATAATTCTAGTTATTCTGACAGAATCTGGCACCTTGTCTGAGTCTTTGACACCTTTTCTTAAAACTAGTCAGTTTAACATTTAGTCTTCAACTACATGTAAAAGAAGCCGCCTCCAAAATAGAGATTACCATACAGATATATTAAATGAAAATTTATAGATTGCAAAGTTGTAAAGGTTTTTTTAAAAAAAAATCTGATTTAATCCCTTCATTCCAAAATGGTTTTAAAAAATGAAAAAGAATCATTGAAAAATGAAATAAATTGCCACAACTATTAGTTGTTATTGTTCATTGTGTAGACATTGTGTATATTTCTTCCTTGTTCTGCATCCCTTCCTTTGCATCAATTCAGATAAGTTTTCCCATGTTTCTTCATATTTTTATGTTCGTTATTTCTTACGTGCAACAATATTTTATTGAATTCATCTGATTCATGAAATATGATATTCATCATAATTGCACAAAGCATTTATTAAGCATCTACTATGTCCTAATTACTAGGGAGTAAAGACAAAATCAAAACATTCTCTGCCACCCAGAAACTTATATTCCCCCTCCCACTCTCCAACTAGTTACCTTCAGAATATTGGCTAAAGTTCACATTTAGATTTTACCTACATCATGAAAGCCTAAATATAAAAGAAAAAACAAAGGAATGGGAATGTTTTAAAATTTTCATGTAAATAGGAATAATTAAGCAGAAAAGCAGCCCATTCATTCCTAACAGTTTTTTTTTTCACTTTGTTTGGGGACTGGTACAAAGCATACAGCAAAACTTCAAGAGAAGTCCAGGATAACAAAGTCCCTCTTTTTTTCAGTGCCCACTTTGGAATCTTTATTTCAGTTTCGTGCAATAAATTAAGCAGTTGTTTTTACGAGTAGAAGTCTAAGTTAAACAGAAGTTAAACTGAACTGGTAATTACTATGCAACACACATAGACAGGCATTTCCATATAAAAGCAACAGAGTTGTTTTCCATCTATCAGTTTGTACATTAATAGTAAATCTGACAGTCCTTTGCAGTCCTTTGGTACCTAAATGATTGTGAAGAAATGTTCTATTTTTAGTTGTGATAGTAACAGCCTGTGGCATGTTTAAGTAAGCATTTCAAAGTAGAATAGAAAATATTTTAAATCAAAGCCTTGGTTGAGCTGTTTATGTCAAGATGTTCCTCACTTCAATAGCAGAAAAAGTCCATTCTTTGGGGGATATCGTCAGGTGGAAGGGGGAGTATAGGGCTAGGAGTGAAAATATCTGTATTCCTGTCTTAGACCTGCCACTAACTGTATGGCCTTGGGACAGTTCCCTAGTCTGAGTCTCAGTTTTCTTATTTACAAAGTCAAGAGCCTGAGCTCTGATTATGTTCCACACCAAGGGCACTCTGGGTCTTACATCCTCACCCTGAGGGTTTTGTTCTGCAGAGCCAGATTCCTCTGGATCTGCCATTTGTAGTACTCACTTACCTAAAGTTGTATTTGTTTTTTCAATGCAACCAGTTAATAGTGTTAGGTAGAGCAATGCCATTCAAACAAAAAAAGCATTTATATTTATATTTTCTAGGTGCTAGGTGCTGAGGTTTTGTTTTGTTTTTTGGTGGATGGGGAAGAGATTGGGGTGTCTCACTGGTAATCTTGCTGAAATTCCCAGTGAAGGAACTTCCTTTGCTGGTACAGTTTGGTCAGTCTATTTGCATTTAAGTGCTACTATACTAAGCACTGGAAATACAAAGAAAATGAAATGAAATTCCTGCCTCCACGCCCCCTCCCCCAGCCTATGCCCTAAAGGAAATACACTAATGGAGGGTACAACACATAAACCTCTAGTTAAATATAAGATATATACACTGTAGTGGAAAGCAATCTGAAAGGGGAAGGCATTAAATAGCAGGTATGGAAGGGGGAAGGAGGGAGGGGAAAGATGGGCTTTGAGCTGAGTTCAAGGAAACTAGGGAAACTGAGAGGTGTAACTTAAAGTCTTACAAAGTTTCTTGGGGGCATTACATAGCTAATACTATATGTGACAGAAGCAGGTTGGAGCTTAGGTCTTCCTGACTCTAGAGGGGTTGTCTGTCTACTCTACCATGTGTTTCCTCAGAAGGGTCAGGGGTACAAAAATAAAATGAAAACTTGTTACTGCTCTCAAGAAATTCTCTTAGTAGAATTGCACCCTCTTTTAAATATTGTATTTAATGCTACTTCAGAAGATTGACTTTTACTGAAACCAAATTATAATTCACTTGTATGTGCTTCCTTTCTTTCCCTTTCTTTATCTGCCTCCTGATCCCACACTTTTTTTTTCTCTTCTTCTGCTTTTTCAAAAAAACCCTTCAAACAGGAATGTTTTTTTTTCCTACTAATTTGTTTCCATTTTTATTTTGACTTGTATTTGTATTTTGATGCACCATCTTTACATATTTTTATTTGTTACAGACAAACTTTACATGGGGCCAGGACAACTGTACCATGATTTACAAAATTTGTTGCATGACTTGAATGTAGTTGGTCAAATCAGTCAATTGATAGGAAATCTTAAAGGAAACTATCAGGTAACCTCCCAACTGCATTCACTTTCAATGCTGATTTCATTTAAAAAACTTCAATAATACCTTGTGAGGTCTCAAATACAACATTCATTTTCCTTTAAAAATTTTCTTCCTGGAGGGGTCAGAATGAATTTCAACCTTAGAGGCTGATTTGATTATTAGTGTTTATCTTTGAAAAACAACATGAAAACTATTCCCTCCCCTTTATTTTATAAAGGCTTTTGACTACAAGCTCAGATTCCTTAAATTAGGTCTTATTGCAACTTGTACAATGCCAAGACGCACCTTGAACTACAAAAAAAAGTTTTTTGTCACCAGACATAATAGTTAATCAGCATTCTGAATTTTTCTTGCTACAGCCTTGTTTTGAATACTATTTCTATTTCCTTATTACTTTACATAATTTTATGTTTTTGTTGTTTTTTTGTAGAACTTAAACCAGTCAGTGGCACATGATTGGACATCAGGTTTACAAAAGCTTATCATGAAAAAAGAAGATGAAATCCGAGCAGCTGATTGCTGTCGAATTCAGTTGCAGCTCCCAGGGAAACAAGACAAGTTAGTAGAACTTTTAAAATGAGACTTCGTTTAGTATAAATAACTTGGAGGAATTGGAAGGGGGGAGAGAAAGACTACGATAGAGCTGTCTTTATCCTTTAGTCCCAATGATTGTATTAGATAGACAAAACGTGTAATTAAATTTCAGGTGAAGGAGCTTACTTTTTTAAAAAAAAGTGATTACTGTTTTATTATTATTTCTGGCAGGTCTGGCCGGCCTACTTTCTTTACAGCTGTGTTTAATACATTTACCCCTGCCATCAAACAATCTTGGATCAACAACTTACAGATGGCTAAGCTTGCCCTGGGTAAGATTTAGTTACTTAAAGCTAAATGAGACATTCTTCTACTTTCCCTGGGTAGTTTTCAAGATTACAATAAAATATGTTTATAAAAGGATAATATGAATAGAATAACTTCCCATAGTGACTAGTAAACAAATAAAATGACCTCTTTATTATCAAACTTCACTTGGACTATACCAGTGTCATCAAAGAATAAAACAAAATAACCATACTAAAGAAATGAGCACAAGATGGATGATTTTTCTTTGTTTAGTTTTATATTAGTGTAGAATTTGTTTTATCTTGCTTATTAGCTTTATCTAACTCAGTCTTTTCATTAGCTTAAGAAAAACCTTCTTTTTCTCCCAATAGTCTTCCAACTCAAGACTCTTAGACTTTAATCCATCCCAAATAACTAGCTGTGTCACCTTGGACAAGTTTCTTAATGTCTCTGAGTCTCAGTTTTGTCATATGTAAAAGAAATAATTGGATGAGATGATCTTTAAGGTTCCTTCAATTCTTTAAATTAATATTTTATGACTGGGTACTTGGATTTGTTCCAAGTTTGTCATCTATTAATTTCCCTTTCATCTATTCCTCAATTTTTATTATGCCCCTAAATTTCTTATATGAAAGCATTATGCATTTATATACATTATACATATGTATAAGTTACTGGGGAAAATTGTAGGTGGTGTGTATGTGTGTGTGTTAGGACTCACAATTAAGCTGTTATCTAAGCCAAGGGGAAAACTCCTAAAAAAAGAAAAGAAAAGAAAAGAAAATCAGTTGTCCAGAGTAATAACTCAATAACCTGGTTAGCCATGTTTCAGCAGTGAAGAAGCGTCTTTGTTTTGAAATGGGAAACGCCCCCTGAATTTGACTGACTCATTTAAAGAGGAGTCACTAACAGTGAATAGAGTTTAGTGAATTATCAACTTTGCCTGCAAAGGAACTTTGTAAGGAAACGTGATCTCTGAAGAACAAGAGTTTAGGCTGAGCCTTTTTCAAGATATTGGAGCCCCGAACTTACAATGAATTGCTTTCTTGTGTCCGGATTAAAAGATTTTTTTTTATTACTAAGATCATAGTTTGTTTTTTTACCATTAAATACTTTCAGTTTCTGTTTCATTTTTCACTCAAGAGCATTGTGCCAGTGTCAGTTAATTTATTCTCACTGCCACCCTGGTGTGTGAACTCAGACATCAGAATTGCTTTAATAAAACCCACAGGGATTGAAACAGCTGGATTTCACAGTCTTTAATGTGTTTTCATCTCATTCAGAAAGTGCCAACAGGAAGTGTGGTATTAATGGAAGTAAGGAGCACCTCAGAACTGGTTGAAACCACCCTCCAGTTTTTAGAAAGACAAAACAATGAAATCGTCCTTAGGTCATAACAAGAAAAGATATCTAGGAATAGAAAGAACATTTGATTTGTACTTAGACCACCTGTATTCAAATCCCAGTTCTGATCCTGCTTTGTATGACCATGGGAATATCACTTATCTACCTTGGGCTTCAGTTTCCTCATATCTAAAATAATTGCATGTGCTCTAAGTTCTTTCTGGCTCTAGAGTTTCTGAAAAACACACAATGAGGGGTTTTCCCCCCAAACAGAGACTCATTTTGCACCTTCCCCCCAAAAAATGTTCCAAAGAGTTTAGCTGTTTAAGTCTCTCACAGTTCTGTTCTATTTGAGGAGGCGAGGTGACCCTCACCTTCTTGATGACACCATTGGTGAACATGCTGGATGAGCCTAGGGTATAGGTCTTACACAGATTCAAAAGCTATTGTCCTAGGGGCCCCCTAGCTAAGTTCAGAGGTATCCCACTACATTGGCTTTGGGCTGATGAATTTTTCAATCACAACTCCCCAAACTATCCATGTTCATCTGAGGATGGAGAATGAACAAAGGTAAAATAAGAGATTTTTGAAATATTCAAGTGTCAACACTTAATTAAGCAAACCAAAGCATTGCAAAGTTCTCTTGATGTGACCTTTGGGTGCAGCTTTTTATCCATTAAAAGCTTCTTACTCATATATTTTATTTTTGAATATGATCATAGAGGAGGAGAATCATCTAGGCTGGTTCTGTGTAGAAGATGATGGGAATCAAATAAAAAAAGAGAAACACCCCCTTCTTGTTAAACACATGCCAGTGATGGTGGCCAAACAGCAAGAGTTTAAGGTAAAGTACAGTGAAATCTAAAATGATTAATATACCTTTGTTAGTATCTATATGGTCTTTGCAATTATTTCTGTTTGGACTGCACAGTGAATGATCACCAGGAGTAGGAATACATCTCTTTTTTTGAACAGTTTATGGGGTTTCTTTTTAAAAGGTAGTTTCTTTAGCCAGATTTTGCCAACTTCTGTCAAGTCAAACTGGTGTTCTTCCTAACCAATGACATCCCATCTCCCCTGGAATCTTCTTCCTTTCTTCTGTCCTCAGTTTCTAAGCACAGCTCAAACACCACTTCCTAAAGGAGACCTTTCCTAAGCCTCTGTATTGTTTGTGCCTTCTTAGATATTATAGATACTTAGATGTGTGTATGTCTCCCTCTCTACAACGTCAAATCCTTTTGGACACTGACTTTGATTTTTGTCTTTGTTTTCTTCTGAGTTTTGGCACAGAGTAGATACTTAATAGATGTTTCTTGATTGGTTGGCTTCTGTTAGCTAAATGACACCTGTAGTAGATGCTAAGCAACAACTTATCTATTTAAGGGCTTTTGCCTTTGAAACTGCTTTGCATGGTATGATTCCCTTCAGGGTGTTCGGTATTAAAACAGCTCTGTTGTGTTCAAGACATTATTTGAATGAGGGAGACACATGTTTCACATTTATGTGTTCTATTTGCCTCTACTTGGCAAGCTATCAGGAACCAAAATTACTCATAATTAGAAGTCTTTTTTTTTTCATGGGCCTACTCTTGGGTAACCAAAATCTCTGGCTTGGAGGCATTTTACTAATGTTCCCCATATTACAAATGTGAATATAGAAATGAATTAGCCATAATTTATTCAGTGACTTTAATTTTCTTTCTCTGTCAAATGCCAATGATGTTCCTTATTTTCAATACTAATTTCCCACTCCTTCTAACTCTAAGATTCCTCAAAACTTGTTTCATACCCACAACCCAAGGTAGGAGGAGTTTAAATGAACATTGCAAGGGAGGAGGAGTTGTTCTACATTCAGAGTCTTTACTGGCCTTGGAATTTCCCGGTGCCATGGCAGTGACTGGTTTAGTTCGATGTCTTTCCTTTGTGCTGGGGAAAAGTTTGCATTCATTTTGACCTGTTGGATAAATGTTGGATAAATGATGCCATTGCTAAGTACTTTGAAGAAAAGCAAGATCATCCTGTGTTCAATAATGAGTGTTTTGTTTTCATTCATTTAACTAGGTCTGATGAGTGAAGTATTAAGGATAGTACAACCTAGCCAGTCATCTCCTTAAATGCTAAATTCTACTTCTAAGGAAGTCTATTTATTTTTAATTGTTCGTTACTTTCATATTTTATAATATATGAACAGAAAGTTGTGTTGAGATATAAGGAAGAAATACCTTCCATTTATATCCAAGAAAGGAAGAAATACACTACTACTATTTTATCTGAGGATGGCTCATTTTTTTCCATTTCAGATTGAATGCGCTGCTTATAATCCAGAACCTTACCTTGGCAATGAAACTGAGCCAAATTCATTTTCCATGCAGCATGGATTCCTATGGGTAAGCTTTATTTTAAAAAAAGTTCCACTGATGCTTTTTACATCACAGCCCTTTCTGAAAATATCTCTTCTTCCCCACCTACCCCCTACACCCAGGCCCCTAAAACATCCTTTGAAAAAAGAGAAAAAGGAAAACAGAGAGGATTCTGGGAAGATGGCAGAATAGGTCAGAAAATTCCACCCTCTCCAGATTTCTTCCACAAATGAGATAAAATAGTACCTCAGAGTGAACATAGAGCAGTAAAAATGAATAAGAGTAGGGGCAGAACAGTCCTTCTGGGACAATCAGAGAAGATCTGAAGAAAAATCTCAGAATGATATTTAGGCCCTGTGAAGAGTAACACCTCCAGGTTTTGTCCATTTCAGCAAGCTCTGGGCTTAGCTGGGTTGGGAGGCTGCCTCAGCCCCAGCCACTGGGGAAGAGAAGGAGCCAGTACAACCCAGAAACTGCACAGAGTGCAGAAGCGGTGGGGCTGGGACCACTGGCTGTGAGCACTTACAGGAGGCTGGAGGTCTTGGTTCCAGTACCAGGCCAGAGGGGAGAACTGAAGGAGGATCCGAGGTCAGAGCCACTATCCACCATACCCCAGGACTAGAGGTGATTACAAAAGCTAAGTCACTACAAATTAAGAAAAAACATTGAATAGGGAAAGGAGAAGGAATCCAACCATAGAGAGTTTCTGTAGGAATAGAAAAAACCAGAGTTTGTCTTCAGAGGAAGATACTGAAGCAAAGAAAACCCTCTTCTACTCTAAAGAGTAAGGCCAAATGGTCACCTGCCCAAAAAGAATTCCTAGAAGAACTTTAGAAAGACTTGAAAAATCTAATGAGAGAAATTGAGGAAAAACTGTCCAAAAATATCTAAGAAAAACAAGAAGATTATGAAAAGAGAATTAGAAATTAGAAAATTAGAAAAGGAGATCCAGAATCTCAAATAAGAAAACAGTTCCTTGAAAATCAGAATTGGGCAAGGGGAAACTGGTGAAGTTATAAGAGATCAAAAAATAATAAAATAAAAAAATGAAAAAAAATAGAAGAGAATATGAAGTTTCTTATAAGAAAAACAACTGATATAGACAACAGATAAAGAAAAGAAAACATAAGAACAATTGGACTACCTAAAAGCTATGATTAAAAAAATAATTTTGACACAGTAATACAAGAAATAATTAAAGAAAATTGTAATGAAGCATTAGAACAAGAGGGAAAACTAGAAATAGGAAAAAAAATTCACCTATTTTTTCACACCTGAAAGATCCTACAAGGAAAACCTACAGGAATATCATAGTGAAATTGTGAAATCCACAACTCCAGGATAAAATATTATGAGCAACAAGAAAAAAAATTAAATATGGCACAGTTAGAATCACACAAGACCTAGGAGCAGCAAAACTAGTGGGGTGGCAATTTTAAATTTTAAATAATTTAAAACTAAAGGGGTGGCAATTATGATTTTGGATAAAGTTAAAGATAAGTTAATAGAATTAAAAGACCACAGGTCTTTTATTTAAGAGTAAAAGAACTGGAGTTCTGACTGAAAATATCATATCCAGCAAAGCTAAGCATAATCCTAAATGAAAAAAAAATGGATGTTTGACAAACTGTCAAACTTTAAGGATTTTGTTTAAAGAAAAACAAAACCTAAACTTAATAGAAGATTTGACATACAAGAACCAAGAGGTACATACCAAAGAATAATTACAACAGACTCAATAAGGACAGACTATTTTCCTTTTATGTATATAAAATGTATGTCTAAGATTCTTATTAGTAATTGGGTTGTTTACAAGAAAGATTGGGTTAAGTCTGAATATGATCTATTTCCCCAAAATGAAACTGTTTAGGAACAGCTAAAAGGAGTAATTATTTTATACAAATGAGATGTGAGAGGAAGAGCACAGAGGAATTAGATGGAGGAGGACGACTGGTAGTTCTGGAAACCGACTTTCATGGGAATTGGGTTCAAGAGGAAGCAGTATTTATTTATTTAGAAGAGTATAAAGGTCTTCTAAATTCAGGAAGAAAGAAAATGCTAAGGTGAGAGGGAGGGGGGAGAAGATGAGGAAGGGATCTTTAGAGGGAAGGGTGAGGGAATAAGTTAAAGTGGGATATACAAGGGTGTTTAGATCATGGCAATGGGAGGATGAGAGAAGGATGCTTGAAGGGGGGGGCAGGTTAAGTAATAGGAGGGCAAGGTAGTGGATAGAAGTAGAGTCAGGAGGGATAGGAAATAAGAGATATGCACAAACATAAAGATCAGGGATAGGATTGGTTAGGAAAAAAGGAACAGGGGTGGCAATTATGATTTTGGATAAAGTTAAGGCTAAAATAGATTTAATCAAAAGAGAAAAATAGGGAAACTATGCTATGTGTCAGCCATATTTATCAACGTTGTTTTGGACTAAAACAACTGGACAGTATGAGGTGGGGATATTGCTGTGATATAGGAGAGATGAGTTGGTGGACTTGGAAAATTATGGAAGAAGTTGGACTTATGAAGGAAGAGGTTATCTGCCTTCAGAGAAACAGAGGATAAATAAGTATAGTATGGCCTTGCATAGATGTATATGAATGTATACATCTATATATGACTGATTATTATTAAGCATATGTATGTGTAAGTATATGTATACTTTTGTGTGCATGTGTCTGTATATGTATGTTGTAAAGCCAATCACAAACAACTCCTTAGAGGACTGCTGCTGTGAATAACTTTAAGGATTTAATCACGTAGTATAGTGAACTCTCTATTTATTTATTCAACAATAAACCAATGCTAAATATTCAAGAAGCTAAAGCACAACTTTCACTACAATATAACATAACAACTTATTACTAAGGTGGCCTACATAATCTTAAAGATCCACCCCTAGGTCACAGTAAATCACAATTTCATCAATCAATACAGAGTACCCAAGTAAAGTCTTCTTTCACCTTAACTAGAAACCGGCTTCCATTCATCCTTAAGTCAATCACCCTTAAAGGGTAGCAGAAAGTACAAACACCATCTGCCATAGGTCACAGTAAGTTACCATCTCTTCAGTCAACACAGAGTATCCAAAGTGAAGTCCTCTTTCGTCTTGACTCAAGGCTGGCTTCCAAACCCCATGGCTCTTCCTTCACAGGCTGACTGCTCCCAGCTCTTGCCTGGATTCACACATAGGCAACTCTCTATATCTCAGCTCACAGGGACAGTTCCACTACAAGCTCTTCACAGCTTCTGTTTCTAGGAAAGTAAAGCTTAACAGGACTACAAAATTTACACAAATTAAGCTTAACAGAGCTACAACAATATTTACACACATTGTCAGCACTATGATCTCAATTCACTTTCTGTCTGATGAAGTAACACAAATCAACAGACAAGGCTTCTGTCTGAGAAATAAACTACAAATCAACAGTAAAATCCCAGGACTTCTGTAACAGCAGTAAAGTCCTCTCTCAGGACTTCTGTGACAGCAGTAAAGTCCTCTTTGAACAGACAGAATGCTTCTTTCTGACAAAGTAACATCAACACAGACAGAACAGGCAGAGTGCCAAAATCACAAGCATTCTCCCTCTCAGTTCTGCTTGGTATCAGTTCATGTTCAAGCTTTTATCTGCTCTTCTCCTTCCTGTTTCACCCTTCCTGTTCTTCCCTTTTGGCAAGCTCCTCCCACCACTGGCTCTTAGGCCTATTAAGGGCAGGGAAGGTCTTCAAATTCCCTTAGGTCTATTAAAGGCTGGGAAAGTCTTCAAACTCCCTTAGGGCTATTAAGAGCCATACAATGTATGCTATTTCCAACAGAGATTCTTGATACAATCAAAGGTGAGGCTCAAAGACACTTGAATAGCTGAAACAAGCAGCCAAGTACTACTTTGCTTGCCATTACATTTGTATTTAATACACATGTATGTGTGTATATGCATATACATCTATTATATATATACATATATATGCACACACACATATATCTATATATAAATATATTGGTGCTTAATTGTAGCCTTGGGGGGTGGGGGAGGAAGGGAAAAAAGAATAAAGTAAAAAAGTACACAGCAGAGAACAAAAAAAAAAAACTTAAAAAGAAGCAAAGAAAGAAATCATAACTTTCAATACAATATGCAGTATTTAATTCCTTGCTGTATATTTTGAATCCTCTGCTATGCACATGGCAATGGGTTTTTTCCCTTATTTTGTTTTATTTTCATTTTAGTATTTAAGTTTTTTTCTTTTCTTATTTTGTCTTTAAGTTCAAAATGTTAAAAACTGCAAATTAAAGAAAAAGAAAAACAAGGAAAAACAAAAACAACTGATTTTGTGACACTCCCCCTCCCCCAATCTACATACAGCATTCTTTCCAAGGAATCAGTGGTTTTATTACTTTTCTCTGGGACTATTATTAGTTTTTTTAATTACTCAGAGTTTTGATTACTTTAAGTGATTTTTTTTCTTTTGCCATTATAGTCATTGTTTGTAGTCTTCTCTTGGTCTTGTTTCTTTTACTGTGCTTTGGTTCATATAACTCTTCCCAGGTTTCTCTGAATCCTTCATATTCGTTGTGTAAAACTTTGCAATTCACAGATCATTCAGTTGGTTTTTTCCAGCATTCCTCAAATGATGGGCACCCACTTTATTTCCAGATCTTTAATGGTTCAAAAGTAATTTCATGACTATTTTTGTATATATTGTATTTTCCTCCTTTGATTTTTCTTGATAGATATACCCAGAAGTCTGATCACAAAGTCAAAAGCTATGAGCAGTTTAGGAATTTAATTTAAATTTTTTGATTTTGCTTTTTGAAAATGCTTGTAAAATTATCTTTTGTTTTTAAATCACTTTGATTTCCCAATATTCTCTTTTATCAAATAATTTTAAAAAAGGCAGAGGGGAAGCAGTTCAGCAAAACTAACCAACACAGCAACTGAGTCCAGCAGTAGAGGCAGTATTCCACATCCAGAGTTCCCACATCTTCAAAGAGTAGATGTTGTTGTTCAGTAGTGTCTGACTCTTTGTGACCCCATTCCAGGTTTTCTTGGCAGAGATACTGGAGTGGTTTGCCATTTCCTTCTCCAGCTCATTTTACAGATGAGGAAACTAAGGCAAGCAGGGTGACGTGATTTGGGTCACATAGCTAGTAAGTGTCTGAGGCTGGATTTGAACTCAAGTTTTCCTGACTCAAGGCCTAGCACTCTCTCCTGTGTACCACCTCCTCATTATCATCTCTCTTCCTCTGGTTCATACTTCTGGGCTGATAATTATACAGTGTTCAGTTTTAACATTTTTTGTTCTTATTCTTTTCATTTACTTAGTTATAGCAATTATTTTCTTAGTTCTACTTATTTCACTTTGAATCAACAAATATGTATTGGAAAGCTTTACGTTTAAAACTAAGGAATTTATTGAAAACTCTTTTCCTGTAGAATTACATGGGATAAGGAAAATATGCCCTAGGATGCTCTAAATCATGAATTTTATTTTATTTTATTTTATAGCAATTGGGGTTAAGTAACTTGCCCAAGGTTACACTGCCAGTTTTTTTTGTGTGGGTGTTAAGTATCTGAGGCCGAACCGATCCCGGGTCCTCCCGACTCCGGGCCAGCATTCTTACCCACTGCGCCACCTAGCCACCCCTGAATCATGAATTTTAAGATTCATTAACTTTGTAAAATAAAATCAAGTGACTTTCTAAATTTAGATAAAAACATTATAGTCAATAGTAGTAAAATAGGGGTGGCCAGGTAGCACAGCAAGTAAGAGCACCGGCTCCAGTGTTGAGAAGACCTGGAGATCGAATCCCGGGCTCAGACACTTAGCACCCACCCAGAAACACCTGGCCGTGTAACCTTGAGCAAGTTACTTAACCCCGATTGCTTAGGGGCGGCCAGGTGGCTCAGCGAGTAAGAGCACCAGTTCCAGTGTCGGGATGACCTGGATCAAATCTGGGCTCAGATGCTCAGCACCACACCCAGAAATAATAACTGGCCGTGTAACCTTGAGCAAGTTACTTAACCCCAATTGCTTAAAAAAAAAATAGTAGTAAAATAGTTTTGAAAAAAAATCCCAATGTCAAATATAAAGGGAAAATTTTTCTTGTTTAGTAGCAGTATGAGGATAAATATTTTAGCCTAATTGAAAAATTTATTCAGTTGTCTTGAAATCAAAGATGAAATAGCATTTTTTCCTGTTCCAAATCAATTTGATACATTCTTATACTGGAAACTGTCTCTAAGCACTTCCTAGGAATAGTCCACTGTTGTACTACATTGGGAAAGAGATGAATTTGCAACCACTGAAATGCTGACATCAGAAAATAAGCTATTTAGAGTTTGCAGTAGATAGTATGTACCTTGCAGAAGCCAAATGCTGAAAGGTTGTTGAAGTCATTGAGCAGCATAAATTAACTTCCCTGACATTTGAAGTAAATATTTTCAGTTGAATGTGTTCTAACTTTGCTCATACAATTAAAAAAAAATGAGACTCACAGAAATATCTGTGGGATACCATATCAAAGACCTCAGCAAACTTTTAAGGCATTTGATATATCATGCATGCCTTCTCACTTCCTTTTCTAACTGTAACTCCCGTCTCTAAGTGCCCTCTCTCCTACACCATTCCCTCTAACGGCCGGCTGCCCAAATACTACCTTCACTGTTACTACCCACTTAAGCCTGCTTCTGCACCTTAAGTGACCTAATAGCCAAAATTATGCTTTCTTCTCCCTCTTTCACCCTCCACCTAAAATCCCAATCTATTAGTGATATCAGCTTCATAGAGAAGAAAAACCATCTGATTAATTTGCACTAATATGGAAATTGGAAGGAGGGTGCAAACATTTATTAAGCACCTACTATATGCCAGGCACTGTTATCGCTTTACAAATAGTCTCATTTGATCTACACGATAATACTGTGAGATAGATGCTATTATGATCGTCATTTTACAATTGAGGAGACTGAGGCAGACAAAAGTTTAACAGCTTGCCCAGGATCACACAGTTCTTGTCAAATTTGAGCTCAGATATTCCTGACTCCAAGCCTAGCATTCTTTATCTGTCTACTGCCTAGGAAATCTAAACCTCAAGGGGTTTTTGCATTTTAAACAAGACAATTAATCCAAATGGATTCCTAATTAGTGAAATGTGTGGAAGGAACAATGTTGAGCAGACTCAGCCTTTCTTCCTTCTGCTCCTTTTCCTGTTCCCTAATCGTGTTATTGTTCACCAAAGTCAAAAGAACAATAATTACTAATTTGGCATCCATCCCACTTCTGAATGAGTACTAGGGTTAGAACTGGGGAGATGTAGGCTCAAATCCCACCCCTGACACTTATTAGCAATGTGTGTCCCCAGGACTTACCAACTATTTGGTAGAGAGTGTTCCCCATGCTGGGGAAATTAGATCTTTTTAGTATATTTTTATACTGGGTTCCATACTAGACAGATTCTATATTATATTCTAGAGATAGTAGATTGATAGCTTATTTCAGAGTCAGGAAGTCCTGAATTCAAGTCCTACCTTTGGCCCATACTGACTGTGACCCAGGGCAAGTCATTTTAACTTCTTGCTGCTTTCAGATAACTGTAATTTGCAATGGATTTCCTCATATGTTTGGAGTTTCTTGCATAGAGAATGTCAGAACCAAGAAAAAAAGTATCAATATAAATACTCAATGATTTATAAAGTATAAAAGTCTTAAGTACTACATGGCTTTGGAATTAGGTGATTTGTGTTCAGATCCTACATCTAAACATTTGTGACTTCTGTGACTAAGGACAAAGCATAGAAATTTGTTTGCCTTCATTTTCTTCATCTGTAAAATGAGGGATTTGGACTAGAGGGCCTCAAATTTCATTCAATTCTATATCTATGATTATATGAAATTTATTAAGATCCTCACTTTACTTACCTACTTTTGGCTCTATTCACTTTTTTTTAAACATAATTTTTAATTTGCTTTTAAAAGCATGGTGCTTTGAACTACAGTGTCACAATATGTAAATTTCTGTGGTATGCTCACACTTTAGATTCTGTGGCCAAATGGTTGGTTTAGCATAAGGAATACTGGCTTTGAGTCAGGCAAATCAGAGTAAAAATTCTGACAACACTTACCAGCTATGTGACCATGGGCAAGTCACTTCTTTCCTTTCAGCCACAATTTCCTCACATGCAAAATTGTATTAACCATATACTTAGTCTCTATTATGTGCTGCTATAACTCCAGGACCGGTGCTCTGTTCACTGCACCACCTAGCTGCCCCAATATTTTATTCTTCTTGTTGTTTTTGTTTTGCTTTTCTGGAGGGAAATTGGGGTTAAATGACTTGCCCAAGGTCATACAGCTAGTGAATGTTAAGTGTATGAGTCTGGATTTGAACTCAGGTCCTCTTGGCTCCAGGGCCAGTGATCTATTCACTGTGCCACCTAGCTGTATTTTATATTCTTAACAAAATCACTTTTTTTCTTTTTTTTGTCAGGGTTGAAGGTAGTGTTGGGAGGTGAGAGAAAGGTGGTCTGGCTATGGGATTTAATCAATGTAGAGGACTTCTAGTATGGAATCTCATTTTACTGATGTAAAGTGGCAACTTATTTGTAGAGCACAGTTTTAGAATTACCTGGAGGAACTGAGAAGTTAAATCGCTTGCCTGTGGTCACACAGGTAAGGATCTGTTAAAGGCAGGACTTGAACCTAGGTCTTTCTGATTCCTATCCTATATTCCATTGACTAGGCCAGGGCTTCTTAAAGTTTTTCCACTTGTAACCCTTTTTAGTTTAGCAGCCTTCATTGGCATTGTGTGGTCTGAGGCCATGCACAGTGCAAAGTACCCATGCTTTATGTTCAGAACCTAGGCTACAGTGAAGTTGTGCTCGATGAAACATGGGCAAGTACTGCCAGAAACACTTCAGATTCATTATGAGTTTGATTTTGAATTTTTGGTCATTTTGCTTTCAGAAACCTTTTATTCTTGCCAAATTTTTAAACCCACAGTTTAAGAAGCTCTGGGCTAGACCACACTGCTTCCTTCAAAGCCATTACCTCTTTAAAACCTGTTTTGTGAATTGGATGATTGTGAAATCCTTCATCATCTGATCATCTTTTTTTGTTCTTAATTTCCCAATTCAGATTGGCAGCTGTACTAATCAAATGGGCCAGATAGCCATCATCTCATTTCAACATTCTAGCCCAAAAGTCATTGAATGCTTCAATGTGGAATCACGAATTCTTTGTATGGTATACATTCCAGTGACTGAGAGACACAAAGAGTCCAATGTCACCCCGGATTCTGAAACTGTGGTTGGAAAAGCTTCAGATGTACCTACTATTTGTCTAGGCACAGAAGAAGGGAGGTAATATTGTCTTTCACAAGTTACAAATAAATTAATTCTCAAAAGTGTTCATCATTAGAATTAAACAGTGAACCATCATAATGCAAAGAATTATTTAACTAATCTTGATGTTAAAAATGATATGCATGCTTTGTGCAGTAGAAAGAGCACTACTGAAGTCAGAAGGGTTCATTTGACAATTAATTTAGGGAAAGTCATTTTACATTTCTGAGTAACAGTGTCCTCAGTTATAAAATGAGAAGCCTGAACTAGTTTGCCTCTGAGATCCCTTCCCTCTCTATATATCTATGGTCATCACACACACACATTTATATCCTTTGTACACACACATATATGTATATACATATACATATATGCATATATGCACAATGCATTGTATGTACATGTGTGCATAGAGTACAGTATATACACATGAACATTTTACAATTATTACTCTTTGAAGTTCTGAATTAGAAACATCAAAATTATTCTAGGAAATTCCCCTAACCATGAATGGTAATTTTAAAAAAAGGTTTGGTTTTACTTATACCATGAAATGTACCACTGAAGTATTTTTAAAACTTGTCATGCTTTGTACTACAGAATAAAAGAGGACCACATTTAAGTACTGTAGACACAGTTGGACATGGACCTAATTTGGAAGAGAATAATGTAATGACTCTTTGCCTTGATCTTCCAAGAAATTTGGGAAATTAAAGACTAATATTTCTATAATGTGACAGAATATATGTTAACAAGAAAAGAATGCTTCTTGTTTCTAGAAGCACCTGATTACTCCCTCCACATTTATTAACTCCATTGTAATAAAATAAAACAGTTAACCAGAAAAATCCCTAACTTTTAAAATCCTTTCTTTATATATTAAACATGTGCTTATTAGTTTGTTTTTCTTTTAAAGCATTTCTATTTATAAAAGTAGTCAAGGCTCGAAGAAGGTGCGACTTCAACACTTTTTCACACCTGAGAAGTCTACTGTCATGAGTCTAACTTGCACATCCCAGCATCTCTATGCTGGTCTTGTCAATGGGAATGTTGCTGTCTACACCAAAACAGAAGGTAACTATAACTTAAATTTACAGAAGGATTTGCATATCAGGTCTTATGTTTGTTGATTGTTTTCTTTTTTCTACCATGTAATTTATTCCTTTAATTTAATTTTTAATTCCTTTAATTTAACTAATTGTTTTTTTTTCTCTATATAGCTTCTGAATTCAAATTCAAATACTTCGTCTAGATAACTACTTGTTGGGTATGTTATAGTGAGGACTCCTCTGATGTATATATTGAACTGGATGATCACTGTGATCACTTCTAACTCTTGAATTATGGAATTCTATAGTTCTTGTCTTTTATTTTTGCTTGGTACTTTAGCTTTTGTTTGGCATATATTAGGCATTTAATAAATTGCTGGTTGATTGATCTACAACTGCTGTACAAGTATCAGACATTTAATGAATATTTGTTGAACGAATGAGTGCTAGAGTGTCTGATGTTTCTTTATTTAAGTTTGGAAACTGTTGGCAGAAAAATCAGGTCAAATGCATATAGTGAATATTATTAGTATTGTGACATTAATAAGGTGACTAGCTCAGTAGAAGATGAAAAATCCTTCAGACCTAGCCCTTCAGAGGTTCATGCTGTCCAACCTGATTACTATTGATCAAATTCTTTTACATTCATCTCACTGAATCCGTAGCACACTCCTTGTTCTCTCTCCTCAAACCTCCATTTTCTGTTCTCACCATCACTTTTAGCAGATGGTGTCTCCCTCTATTTTGTGGATGTTGTAAGCTCTATTCAGTGAAGGATTACAGGATCAAAGGATCAGAGTTCTGCCATCTGCCCCCAGGTTTACATCAACATATCAGTGTCTCCTCTGCCTTCTCAGACATCCTTCAACTCACAGAGAATGAATTTGTTTTCTCTATAAAGCTAGACAATCCACCTGTACTCTGAACCTCATGGCTTCAACTCTTCTAGAGTTACTACTCTCAAAGTTATTGAAACATTTCTAATTTCTTTAATCTATTTCTGTCCACTAACTAGATCCTCTCTTCCTGCCTTCCAACTTGCTTAGGTATCCCCCTAGCATAGAAAATTATAAACAGAGGCCATTTCTGTGGTCCTGCTATTCATTCACTCATTCATTCTATCTATTTTCTATAAGCCCATTTTCTGAATAGTCACCAAATATCTAATTTCCATCCCCATTACTCTACTGAAATAGCTTTCACAGGTAAGCAGTGAACTCTTTCTTGCTGAATCAAATAGCCTTTCCTCAGTCTATGTCCTTCTCAACTTCTCTGTTCTAGCTTTTGACATTATTGACCATTCTCTATTTCATGAAACAATTTTCTCTCTTATTTTTTTGTGGAAAGCACAGTTTCTATTATTATTCTTTAATTTTTCCTGCTCTACCTTCTTTGTTGCTTCCCTTCCTTTTCTTATTCCCTAAATGTGGATTCCCTTTGGGTTCTTTCTTCAACCCTCTACTTGATGCCCAAGTCTGTCCGTGAAGTCAACCATTTTTTTTTTAAAGCAACTGAGGTTAAGTAACTTGTTCAAGGTTACACGGCCAGTTATTTCTGGGTATGGTGCTAAGTATCTGAGCCCGGATTCGATCCCAGGTCTCCCAACTCTGGGGCTGGTGCTCTTACTCACTGCGCCACCTGGCTGCCCCTGAGGTCAACCATTTTTATGTCTTCAGTTATAGGTTCCAGATCTCATTACTCTACCGACTGTTTCAAAGGTATTAAATGAATCTTGGCCAAGTGATAGAACACATAGAATTCATGATAAAACTCTCAAACTAAGATGCAGGGCAGATAGTCTCTGTTGGTTCAACAGAGAACTATATAAAAATGTTGGGCAAAAGTGTTGTCAGTGAACCACTTCAGCATTTCAAGGACTTGCTATCAAGATTACTACCTCTCCATGGTGAGAGTTGTTGTGGCCTGAAAAATTGATAAATATTTGGCCATCTTTTGGTTCAGAAGAGCTCTTCATCCTCATTCACCTGGTCTTCATATTAATTCCTTGATTGCCATAACATAAAACATATAATATTTTAAGAATTGCCCAATTACTTTGGATAAATGTCAAATATACCTGTATTTGTACATTTGTTGTTTCCTTTGATATAATGTAAGCTCCATGAGGGAATGGATCTCTCTCTCTGTCTCCCTCCCCCCTTTTTCATTTTTGCCCTTGAATCCATCGTGCTTAGCACTCTATCTGACATATAGGCGCTTAGTGAATAGCTGTTGGTTGATTGATTGATTGTGACCTTAAACAAACTATGCAAATGACCAGGGGAAGGTCTAGATAGTTGTGCTAAGAAATTAGTTACAAAACATATTCCTGAATAAAATAACTTTATGGATGAAGCTTTTTAAGACTGATCATTTAAATGTTGAACAACTCCCAAATATATTCATTTTAGCTTGAGTGTCATGAATGCTAGAACTGTTTCTTTTAGACAATAACTATAAAAGAAATTCAACTCTTTCTTAAGATACTTCATCAAGTTGTTTAAATGTTTATTTAAAAAGAAGGGCAACCAGCTTGAAAAACTGTTTAAAACTGTTTAAGACAAAGATTTTAACTGCCATTTAAGACTATGTTTGACTATTCTACTTTTAGAGAGACAATTTGGTGTAATGGAAAGATCATTATACTTGGAAAGAGATATGGATTCTAATCCTCTTAGAATTCCCAAGTTCCTTTGAAAGCCACCTCTTTCAGAAGGCAGTCTGTGGTTTTTCCCTTCTTATCCCCTGCTCCAGATTTACAGAAAGCTATAGATTTAAGATATGGACTTGAGTCTTGCCTCTGACACATCCTCACCACGTGACCACAAGTCACTTAGCTATTTATTGCTAAAGCTATTAAGATTGTAAATTGCAGAACTGGTGCTAATCACCATTCGTAGAGGGACTTTCCTTCCTGAGGAGTAGCCTTTACCAGTGAAATCACAGGTCTGCTCCAGGTTACTTTATAGAAATTTCGAGTATATATTTGTATACATTGTTTCCTGTATAATGTAAACTCCATGAGGGAAGGGATTTTTACTTCTTTTTTTTCATGTTTGCCCTTGAATCTGATGCCTAGGACAATAACTAGTAGATAGGAACTTAGTGAATGCCTGTGATTGATTTATTGTGACTCTTAAACAGACTACCCACATGACCATGGGAAAATCTCTTAACCTTTCACTACTTTAGTTTCCTCACTTATAAAATGGGAATAATACTACTTGTCCCATCTACTTCACAGATGATTTGTTGTGGGGCATATGTTCTCGTATTCCTTAAAGTGTTCAATCATTTTGACCTATTTTAATGGTGTTTTATTAGTGTTATAAAGGAGGCATATAGCTTGTATTGTTTTGGGCCCATAGACAGATTGAATCTAAAACCAGAAATAAAACAATTAATACTGAAAATAATCTTGAATTGTTCTCGTGAGTTATTAATGAGATTGAGCTTGCTATAATAATGTACAGTGGAAAAAATGGATTTGTTGTTAGAGGACCTGAGTTTGGGTTCCACTTCTGCCACTTACCATCTATGTGACCCTAGACAAGTTACTTCACCCAGCTAGGCTTCAGTTTCATCCACTCTACAATGAGTAACTTGAAGGTAGATGAAGCTAGTGGTTTTATGCTAGATAGAAGCCCTCTGGCCTGCATACAGCCTGCAGTGCTCCTGAATATGACACAAAACAGATTAAAATGTAATCGGGAAATATTTAACAAGACATATAAAAATGCTATATTAATATGTGGTTTTCTAAGTCAGTATGAGGCCTGCAGAGATCCTTATGTAAGCTTCATGACCCCTATTTGTATTTGAGTTTGACACTATTGATCTGGGTGATCTCGAAAGTGGCCCTTTTAGCTGTGAGTCCCACGTTCATTTGAACAATGGTGAGGATAATAAGACAATAAAAGTAAAGACCAGTATTGTAATTATGCTGAAACATATGTCTTCCTGGTGTATGATGCTAATTTAGGAAAGCCTGCTCTAGAGTTTTTGAGAAGAAAGTTAGCATTAAACTTATTAGGAGAAGAGGGAGGAAAGGAGGACACATTTATATAGAGAACCTGCTATGTGCCAGACGCTGCGCTAAGTACTTTTACAAATATTATTTCACTTGATCCTAATAATAAGCCTGCAAAGTAGATACTGTTATTATCCCCATTTTACAGTTAAGGAAACTGAAGCAAACAAGTTAAATGACTTTCCCAAGGTCACACAGCTAGTAAGTTTCTAAGACTGGATTTGAACTCAAATCTACCAAGTGAGATAGAGTACTGGGCCTAGAGTCAGAAGGACTCCTCTTTGTCAGTTAAACTCTAGCCTCAGATACTTACTAACTGTACTTAACCCTTTTTTGCCTCTATTTTGTCATCTGTAAAGTGAGTTGGAGAAGGAAATGGCAAACCACTCCAGTGTCTTTGCCAAAGAAACAAACCCCAATGGGACCATGAAGAATCTGACAAGACTGAAATGACTAAACAAGAACAATTTCCTGACTCCAAGTTCAATACTCAATCCACTGTACCACCTAGTACAGTGGATTATCAGGAATTCCTAACAACCTGATCTTTCTAACCTTCAATGGATTTGCATTCTAATCATTGTTAAGTACTCCTCTCCACTGGGTAGATCATAATCCAAATACCTTCTCATTTTACATAATTCCTGTCAATCAAACTCATTTTTTCTTTTTACTAAACTTCTCCTTTAACTAGGCATTGTGCTGGATGCTAGATAGAAAGATAAAACAGTCTCTTTCCTCAAGGAGCTTATGTTTGACATTTGCTTTGGAGAGAACAGACCTGTAAGATAACTAAGCACCTATTTTGGAACTGATAATCATATAGAGTTGCTTTGGTGCAATAAAAGATTAATTGACTTGCCCAGCCTCACATACAAAGCAGAAATGAGACACCTTGGTCTTGCTCATTTCTTGGCCTGCTCTTTATTCACTGTATGCTGTCTCCTTCAACATTTATTGTTGTTGTTGAGTTGTTTTAATTGTGTCCAAGTCTTTGAGACCCCATTCGGGATTTTCTTGGCAAAGATACTGGAGTGCTTTGCCATTTCCCTCTCTGGCTCATTTTACAGATGAGGAAACTGAGGCAAACGGGGTTAAATGACTTGCCCAGGATCATATAGCTAGTATGTGTCTGAGGCCAGATTTGAACTCACAAAGACGAGTCTTTCTGATTCCAGACCCAGCACTCTATCCACCGAGCCACCAAGCCACCTAGCTGACTCCTCCTTCAACATAACTATTCTCAATCCAATGACCTAGAGGTTAGGCTCCAGGTTTTTTTTTTTAACATGAGTATCCACTTTGTTTTTCAAGTACTAAAATTAAAATGATAACACCATTACTTAGTGACAGAATGTCATTTTATTGAGTTCTGAACACAATGAAATTTCCTCTGGATAGAAAATTGAAAATTGATCTAGTCTGCTTGCTTTGGAAAAATGAGACTAGTCTCAGGTAAACTGAAACTTTTCCTGCCTGAAATGCAATGTCATGTTCAAGCCAGAGTCAAAGCTGCTTGACAAAGGGTTAGATCTGTAGCAGTGTCATGTGACATACACGTAATCCTTGGTTTGGAATCCATCAATAAGTATCCCACAGGTACCGCCTACTCAATAACAGTATGAAGTTAGGATACATCTCCAGGGAAAATATTCTCAAGCGTTCCACCATACCTAGGTAGATGCCCAGGCCAAATCATTAACTGTGGCATTTCTGCAAGCTCCACACAATTGTCACTGGTGGATAAAAGCCAATGAATGAGTCCTAGGGGTGCCGTCACCATAGGGTATCATCAGTGCTGCTAATGCACAAAGAAGAAAGGAAAAGGCTAAATTCTTTTGGCAAGAGACTGAGGGAAAAAAATCTGTGAAAGCCAAAATGCTAAAGGTTGTGTTTCCAGAGAAAGTCTTTCAAAACCACTAAGTGAAAATCCATGGCTTGAAATTTTTCTTTCAAGTCCTGAAATGATCTACTAAACAAATAAAAGGTTAGCAAATCCCCTATAGTATATACATGTTAAAACATATGTTGAAATGATCACGTCAGAGCTGTCCATGTTTTGTTTTTGTGGGGGTTAGGGACTTAGGGAGCAGTCAAGTAACAATTATTGTAGGCATACAATGGCTTCATTGTTTTGTTTTGGAATGGAAGTGGTTGTCAGTTCTTAAAGATTTTTGTTAGTGAAGAGCAAGACTTGATGTTTTTTACCAGAGTCAAAAAGTTTTAAGTACCAAACCCAGAAATATCTGATATCATCTGTGAGCCAGGCTGCCCAGCTTTAATGAGCTACATTATCAGAATCAACTCATCTAGACGTCATCCGAAGAATGGAGGTGGCGAATCACTGTTAGTGATTGAACTACCCACACAAATAAGATTGCAGGTCTTTGGACGTATCAATGTAAAAGATGATCAGCTCCTAGAATTTTAGAACCTCAGGACCTCCGGTTACCTGGTTAGCTCAATTTCAGACCTAAAAAGTCAAAACTTAGATTACCAACATCAAGATCCTTAAAATTCAGTGTCTCATGCTCTATTGCCCTTGGAGACAATGGCTGTATTTCAGATAGAGGTGGGATTAGGTGGAGAAGGGCCAGACAAGACCAGGGAACAGCAAATAGGGTAGTCGGACTGGATGTAGAATACATTAAAAAGAATAGCATGGGGTGGCTAGGTGGCGCAGTGAATAGAGCACCGGCCCTGGAGTCAGGAGGACCTGAGTTCAAATCCGGCCTCAGACACAACCCAAAAACTAGCTTGTGACCTTGGGCAAGTCACTTAACCCCAACTGCCTTCCAAAAAAAAAAAGAATAGCATGAAAGTGAGGTATAATATTCCAATTGCAAAATAATTTGGTCTCCACTTCCCATTCAGTTCTAGGCTCAATTTATTGTCTAACTTCAGTACTAATCCCAGATGGAGATTTAATATAGATGCATATATATGTTGGATAATTCACAGAATTAGTCTCTCAGTATACATAAATATGAAGAATGGATTGTAGGCAATATGTGTATCAACATTGGCCTATAAGAACATATACATACTGCTAGGCTAATTTTGCATGTTGCCCAGTATCTTTTGAAAGTTATTTATATTAATCTGTCAATTTAGACTACACACACACAGTGTAAATTGCCTTAAATCTTGATCCAGATATCTTGGATTGATGCTACAGATAGATGAGAGAGACTAAGAGATAGGCATGCAGAAAATACACACATATTGATATGGTAATTCATTGGACCATCCATCCAACTCTATGCCATAATTGGACAATAAATATTCTTTATCCTCTTGGGTTTTCCTGTATAGTTTACTAAGCTAATCATTTCTCAGTGACTCTGGATCTCATTGAAGAGGCCCTGGATTGTTTGAAGGCTTGATGCAGTCACCAGAGTGTTATCTATAAATATGAGCATCTGCAGAATTTTACCACCTGAATATAAGAAATCACTTCTAATTCGCCTCCATTCAATACATATTCTATGACAGTGTCAAACATGTCTCCCTATTTTATGTCTTGCTTGCTATTGATATTCAAAGAAAACAAACTATTTCTGCAATTATATCTATCAAAAAATCTTATATGATCTCAGCATGTTCATGGGAGTCACTTTGGAGGAAAATTGCTGTAAAGGCTGCATTTTGCCCTCCTGACCAAAATGCTAAGCCAATATAGCTATAGGTTCACAAGTCAGCTATGTATTCCAAGTCAGATCAAAGGTTCCTAAAGCTATGATGAAAAATCAAAGTGGTTAATTCTACCCTTTTATTTATCGTTATTTAGGGACTTTGGCCTATTTTTATGTTTTGGGAATCCTTTCTGCAACTCAGACTTTAAAACAAATAATAATGTAGTAGAACAGTTCATTATTTTTCCCTCTCCTAAGCTTTGAAAATGAACAAATAAGGACTCAAGAGGGGAAAGAAGGTATTAAACCAATAGTCAGAATGAGTGGACACCTACTGCATGTAGTGTGACTTAATGGAGGTCCAGAAGAACCCACTGCCTTCTTATATACAGCACTCACTGCCTCTTTTGCCTCTGAAGATCTTTTTACCAGTGAATAAACTATTCCATTACACAGCTAAGGAGAAGGCTTAAAATACTTACCCCCTGGGAAGAGTGAAACATCTATGTACTGTGAAGTTAAGATATGGATGGCTAATTGATTCTTTTCTGAATTGTTGTTGATAAAGGAGGGGAAACGAGGGAAGCACTGGTAATTCTATGGATAAAGGAGAAAGAGATAGAGGAAAAGAAGCTGGCAGGACCAAAGGCAACTTTCTCTACTTCACATTTTTCTAAAGAATAATCCTTCATGCCTTGATAATCCTTTTTATGATGTTAAAGTAATTTTTCTGCTCATGAAATTTAACTTGCACTCTAGAAGGCCTTACATGCCATTATTCTACTAACCTGTTTAACACCACACTGTTTCTGGTAAACTACAATTATTGATCGCTCACTTAAGTAGAACACTATGAAATAATCACTGGATAGAGAAAAGAAGGACATAGAAGTCCATTTTCCTCACCCTAGGAATTTATGTTATCTTTAATTCATGTGTCATGTACAGTGATCTAACCATCTACTTTAATGGAATTTTCTAATAAAAAAAGAGTATCAGATTAAAATAATTTAAGTATAGATTTTCTTCAGTTGCATGTCCATCTTTTTTCTCTTGTAATTGTCATCCTAAAAAAGTAAAGATATAGTGGGAATTGATATAGTAGGGGAAATAATAGGATAAGAATCAGGATACCATGTGACCTTGGACAAGTCTTTTTCTTTCCTCTGATTTTGAGTTTCCTCTTCTATAAAATAAGGGGGTTGGAATAAGCAACTGCTAAGATTCCCTTCCATCTCTGACTTTTCTGTGATTCTGTCAAATGCCAATACTATATTGGATAACCATGAAACAAATCAAATCAAAAGTGAAAGTTCTCTAAGCAGTAAATAAAACCAGTTTTCTCTGCCTATCAGATGTAGTGGGAGATTGAAAATGTTTGTGGAGTTGAATTGAATTGTGAGAAGTCTCATATCATTTGTTTGCTTGTGGATTGAAACAGTATCACTGCATGACCAAAGTTAAAAGTAAATGTCACCCTTTGCCCCCATTCCAAGTTTAATTCTCAGGTATAAAATCCCAGCTTTAATTTTTTTAATAGGCTGTTATGATTTATTTAATCTGGAGTTTCTTGCTCCAGAGAATTGACCAATAATATTTTGAAAAATATTGGCAAATGGTGCAAAATAATCTGAAAAGAAATAGATAATATTATTTCTACTAACAATGGATGATAAATTACATATCTGCCCAGCACAATGGAGTTTACAAAGTCCTTATATGTACATGATCTCTTCTGATCTTTGAACCCCATAAGGTAGGCAAGGCAAGAATTATTTGTTCATATTTTACTAGTGATGAAGCAAACTGAGAGAAAGAGATTTCCCTAACTGCAGTCACATGACTAATAAGTTCCAGACTTGGGAATCTAGCCCAGGCTTTCTGATTGCGGGGTTTTCTTTTTCCAGTCCATCATACTACCCCTTAATAAAATCATTTGCCACAATCTACTGACCTAATTGTAAAGGATGTGAATTTTCATAACAATTGAATTAGAGAGAGAACTAAAGCATAGAATGCCACAATTCTCTCCCTACCCCAGTTCATCTTCCACTCAGCTGCCAAAATGATCTTCCAAAATCTCAGGTCTTAGCAATTCATGCTTCTCCTCCCTCCCCCACTATTCAATACATCGGTGACTCCATATCACCTCTAGAATTAGATATAAAATCTTCTTTTTGGCCTTCAAAGCTCTTCATGACCTGCTCCCATCCTACCACCTTTCCAATGTTCTTACACTTTACACCATTTCTCATGTACTTGGTGAACCAATAATAATTAGCTCCTTGCTATTCCTCACACAGGACACTCCATCTCCAGACCAACTGTTCCTCATGCCTGGAATATTCACTCTACTCATCTCCACCTCCTGGCTTTCCTGGTTTCCTTTAAGTCCCAGATAAAATCCAACCTTCTACAAGAAGCCATTCTCAATCCCTCTTAATTCTAGCGCCTTCTTTCCATTGACTGTCTCCACTTTGTCCTGTACATAGCTTGTTTGTACATAATTGTTTATATGTTGTCTCCTATATTAGACTGTGAGCTCCTTGAGAGCAGACTCTCTTTTGTTTTTTCTTTCTGTATCCCTAGCACTGCCTAGCACGTAGTAGGTGTTAAAAAAATAAATGTTAATTGACTGACTGACATTATTAAAAGCTATGGGTCTAATAGACATCAAAAGACCAAATGTGGTATTTGTCTAATATATAGAATCAAAAACGAGTTAGAACCTTCTGTTCCACTTTTTTCTCTGTATCTTCTATATCTAGATGCTTAGTAAATTCTTAGATACTTAGTTTGTTGATTGATAGGTGGATAGATTTTTAAAATGGATACAGATTTGGACTTAAAGGAATGTGGGCTTGCCACATACTCACTGTGTGACTTCACCAAGAGACTTTATGTCTTGGGGCCTCAGGTGTTTGGACTAGTAAGATTCCTCCAAACTCTAGATGTCATCATTCTAGATCATATCACCTTTTAATGTTTAGAACTTACATGTTCTAAAAAAATTGGTTTAATTTATTTTTCTATTTGAGGGCATTGATGGCAGGAAAAACAATAACAACATCATGAATTTTTATGATGTTATGATTCATAAAATATTTTATGAATATTTATATGTGGAGTATATATATATATAGACAGAGAGTATACAAACACATATATACTACATATTTTTTTTTTTTTGCTTTTTGGAGGGAGGAAGACAGTGCATTTGGGGTTAAGCGACTTGCCCAAGGTCACACGGCTAGTAAATTTTAAGTGTTTTAGGCTGGATTTGAACTCAGGTTCTCCTGACTCCAGGGCCAGTGCTCTGTTCATTGTGCCAACTAGCTGCCCTATGTTTTAAAATATATATTTAAATTGAGTCATGTTTGAATTATTCCTGATGTTGTTATTGTTTTTCCTGCCATCATGCAAAAGTTATAGGGAAGGATCTTTTAATCTAATCTTTTAACCTTTTAATCTTATCCCCTTTTTCAAATTTAGAGTTTCCAGAGGTTCATAATTTCATCAGCAAAGTCCTTTCTCCATGGACCTAAAGGGTTATCCCTTCACATTTAATAGATATTCTTCAAAAATTTTTGTGGCCAAAATCATTTATCACTTAATGACCAACGTTTTATATTAATACTCATTACCCATAACCCACCAGAAAAGAAAGCAAATTAAGCAAGAGAGAATGGCTTCTCTATTTGCATTGTGAATTAATCCTGAGCATGAAGTATGATTAGAAAGAATAAAATAAGTATAGTAATAACATAGAGAAAATTTCAATTTCTAACTTATTAGTTCTAGGTCTTTCTAGTGTAACTGAATTACTCTATTTGAAATACTATGATTTCCAGAACGGCTCAGGTATATCCCTTCACTCCTATCCCACCCACTAAACAAACATATATCCTAATGTCAGTTAAAAATGAGTTTTGATTCTTTAACATTTAGGATGGTCTAATTCATTATTCCCACAGCCAGAAAAACAAAGCTACATCAATAATTAGGGTTAGACTGTGATTTCATTTTATTTTTATTTTCATTTAAGATGGATCCTGGAATTCTGAACCTCAAAAAGTGGTCAAATTAGGTGTCCTGCCAGTTAGAAGCCTACTAATGATGGAAGATACAATATGGGCAGCATCCGGTGGACAAGTTTTTATCATCAGTATTGAGACTCATTCTATAGAGGTAACTTATTTTTAATGCATTATTTCTATATTATACAATGAAAAAGACCCACTGAACATATTATCTGAAAAAAAGTCAAGGACACCAGCTTCTGGTACAACCCAGACACAGATGAGTCAATTGTCTGAAGGAGAGAGCTTCAAAAATACTTGATAAAAGATGGAGAGCATCCTGTATCTCAACCATGCTGATTAGGCTATATAATGATAAATGTTGATACCTTCTAAAATTTATTTTAAAATATTTTTGCAAAAATAAGTGGAGTTTTTTTGGGGGGTGGGGCAATATATAATTTTCCTCAGTCTGCATAATACCCTTTGCTACTGTTGAATCTAAACTTGGCTAAAATTTTTGCAGTCAGTGCAATTAATCACTCTGGAAAAATGCATTCCTATGAGCCTCTCCCAATAGGTAACTAATAGTAGAAACAAAGCTTATTCCATTTCCTTAAAGCCTTTTGACTGATTCCTTTGGGAACTTTAGGTGTAGATATTAGATGGCTGCTTTAAGGGTTCCAAAGCAGCCTGGAATCTAGCAAATTATTTTTGTAAACTGATCAGGTATTCAGTATGTGCATCCTAATAGAAAAGTAGAATCATATATAGAGGGGAGAGAATGTTTGACTGGGTCAGGAGACCTGGGACTCTTGTGCTGTCTCTGTAGTTACTTAAATTATCTTGGGGAAGTCACTTCCCTCTTCTGGGGTTTCCTGTAGAGTGAGGGAGTTGAACTGGTTACTCCTTCATTTCCATTAATTCTCTAAAATTTTGTTTAGATTATTTTGCTTGTTACATTTATTTCAGAAAATTTCTAGATATTATAGAGAAAAAACTGGTTTAAATTTAAACTGCATACATCGTCTTAAAATTCTGTAACTTAGTATATCTTTAGTTTTATGTCCTCCTTCCCTAATCATTCTTCATGCTACTCACAGAATAAGCTGCCTTGTGTGCACATTAGAGTGTGCCACTACTCTGATTAAAACTGTTATTCCCTAACGAAGTCTAAATTCTAACAGTTTATGATTCAAGATTCTATACCCAGGCATCCTCTTTATCTTTTTTATCTAACAATGTTTTTCCAGTGCACTCACTTCAGTCACTCAGGCCTGACTATTTGCCATCCTTCATCCAACACACCCCAGTACTAGCCTCTGTTCATGCCATCTCCTGGGTCCTGTATGCTCTCTCCCTTAATCTCTGCTTGGTGAACTCCTTTAAATCCCAAGCTCAAATGCTATTTCCTCCAGAAAGCTTTCCTTGATTCTCCCCTCAACTTCCATTTTTAAAACAACTTTTTTCTCTTTTGATCCTCTTTGTAATATTTTGCAAACTCTGTTATCCCCATTATTCTCCACATTAAAACCATATGATCTTGATACTATTAGGTAGGCAATACATATTTATTCTATTAGTATCTTCCTCCAACTGAGTTAAGCAACAAATATTTATAAAGCGCACTTAGAGGCCGGACCTTGTGCTAGATGTAGGGCCACAAATAAAAAAGGGAGATAGATAGCTCTTGACCTCAAGGGACCAATGTTCAAAGAGTTCGAAAATTTTCTGAAATAAATGTAACAAATAAGCAAAACAATCTGAATGAAATTTTAGAGAGTGAATGGAAATAAGAAAACAATTAGCTCAAACGCATCACTCTAGGAAGCTGAGACCCAGAAAAGTGAAGTGACTTCTCCACATGTATCCTTTATTAGGGGTACAACATGTTTAAAATAAGTGAACATATACAAAATAACAATACAAAACATATGATATATGTAACGTATACAAAATAAATTCAAAGTGATTTCAAGAGTAGGCTACTAACAATTAGGGGAATCAGGAAAGTACATTCAAAGGGCTTAGCACTTGAGAAGAACCATTGAGAGGTTAGGGATCCAAACAGGCAGAGGTGAGGGGCCAGAGCATTCTAGATACTGGGGGATAGCCTATAGAAAGCTACAGAGGCAGGAGATGGAAAGCTGTTTATGAAAATTGACAAATAGGTTAGTTTGGTTGGAATGTGTAGTGAATGAAGAGTGGTAATGTTGTGAAAGGAGCCAGGTTGTGTAGGACTTTTAATGTCAAGCAAAGTTTATATTTTATCCTAGAGGCAATGGGCAACACCTGAAGCTTCATTTGGGGCGTTGGGGTGACATGGTCAGATTAAGATAATGACTGATAGAGATGGGGAAGATGGATTGGAAAAAGAAGGTGGATGTAGGGAGACCTATTTGGAGGATATTGGCAATTAAATAAATGGGGGTGGGGGGTTGAGTTAAGAGGTGTTCAGAAAGTGGTTCACAAGACTTGACAATGGACTGGATGTAGTTAAGGAGAGTAAAAAGTTTCAAGTGACTGAATTCTGAATCTGGTTGACTTAAAGATAGATTGATTCATAAAACATTTATTAAGGACTTAGTACTGTGCCAAGCATTGGGAATACAAATACAAGCAAAAAAGACAGTGCCTACACACAAAGACTTTATATTCTAATGAGGGAAAGCAACAAATAACAGGGAACAGGAAAGGTGAGGAGGGGTTTGAGTAGCCGTGCAAGGTTGCTAAGGAGTTAGAGAAGTCCAGAGAATGAGCTGGGCATTCCTTGCCAGAAAGAAGAAAGTGGGAAAGGAGGAAGAATGAGTTTAGGGCTACTCAGGTGATCCTGCTTCATAAGTTTAGATTAGAATCAAGTTACCCACATTCATAAAAGCCTACCACCAGGTAGACCACTAGGTTATAAATTTTGTGGCCATGGTAGGTCATAAAAGTTAAAGAATTTGAGAGTTGGAAAGGACATTAGTGACCACCTAGTTTAATTCATCTACTTTGTTGTTGAGAATTTGTGGTCTACATCAGTGGAGGGAAATAGCCATACTAGCAAAGAATTGGGTCATTAAAGTATTGAAGCCTTTCCTAACTCCTCTTAATTCTAGTGCCTTTCCTCTGTTAATTATTTCCTTTTTATGCTGTATATAGCTTGCAGCTAAATGATTCAGTGGATAAAGAGGTAGAGCTTTGGGCCTAGAGTCAGGAAGAGCTGAGTTCAAACCTGGCTTCAGATACTTACTAGCTGTGTGACCCTGGGAAAGTCACTCAAATTCTGTTTGCCTTAATCCACTGGAGAAGAAAATGGCAAACTTCTCCAGTACCCTTGCCACAAAAAACCCACGGACCATACAGTCCATCGGGTCATGAAAAGTCAGACACAACAGAACTATTGAACAACAACAGCAATACTTGAATAATGTCATATCCTCCCTGAAAGATTGCAAGTACTATGAGAGCAGGACTGTATCTTAATTATCCTTGTATATAGCCTATTATCTAGCATAATGCGTTGCATATTATAGATGCCTAATATGGGGATATTGAATTGATTGAAACTAAGGGAAGCAGTGTAGCATAGTGGCTAGAGGGCTCTCCTAGAAATTAAGAAGACTTCAGATCAAATAAATTTATTAGCTGTGTGACCACGGGCTAGCAATGTCACCTCTTGGGATTAGTAGGCAAGTCAAAGATCCACATGAATAGGAGTTCCATATGTAATTTCCTTGCACCAATTAAATGATACTAGGTCTGAAGGAGGGAGGGAGGAAGGAAGGAAGGAAGGAAGGAAGGAAGGAAGGAAGGAAGGAAGGAAGGAAGGAAGGAAGGAAGGAAGGAAGGAAGGAAGGAAGGGCAGACACTGTGCTAAGTGATTTGTGCCTCTAGTAATTGTCTAGGGTGAACTTTGAACTCAGGCCTTTCTGACCCTCGGTGTGCCTTTCTATCCATTGTAGCACTAGCTGACTCAAGTTTTAGAATTAGAATGAATCTTAAATATCTTCTAATCTAATCGTCTCATTTCATAGATAAGGAAATAGACACCCAGAAAGAAGCTACATATCTTGTTTAATGACACAGGACTAGTTCATGGCAAAGTTGAGACTAGAAACTTAGTGTCCTACCTTTCAACTTTTCCACTACTTGTCATGAACAAATAATTTTTCTTCTTCATCTGTTTAATAGCTTTAAACCATATAATGCCTTATAACCTGTATTTCCTCTTCATCAGAGGTCAAGCCATTAAGTCATACGAGAAGACAGCCTATGCATAGATGGGGTTTCAGACAGAAAAGTTGATCATATTACAAGAGGAAAAAATAACTCTAATTTTCCAAATTTCCTTCATGTTTTGGTTAGGAAATTTTAAATTTTAAACTCTTTTCCATTGTCAAACAATTACTAGGAACAACCCCTAGTATAAGAATAGCTTGTATCATCATGCTTCTTGCCCCTTCTTCCGCCTACTCTTTTTCTTCTTCTATTATATAATCATTAATTAGTGTTCTGGGTAGCAATGAAGTCTTATTTCAAGCAGTTGATTTTTTTTCTTTTCTATACTCTCCCACCTGCTCCAATATGTAATTCTTGGAATAATAATAGCATGTTTCTATAGAAGTTTTGCAAATGGTTCTCTGAAGTAGGTAGTACATATAATATTGTCCCCATTTTATAGATGAGGAAACTGAGGTTTCAAAGGAAGGGGAATGGAATAAGCATTTATATAGTACCTATGTACTCAGTACTGTGCTAAGTGCTTTTTACAAAGCACTTTGTATCAAAAATCATTTGATCTTCACAACAAACCCGAGAGGCAAGTGCAATTATACCCATTTTTTATGTGGTGAAAACTGGGACAAACAAAAGTAGAGGGATTTGCTCAGAGTCACATGGATAATAATTGACCAAAGCTAGATTTGAACTCAGGTCTTCCTGACTCCAAGCCCAATATTTGGTCTACTGTACCACCAGCTGCCTCTAGATACAAAGAGGGGAAGTGACTTGCCCTGGTTACTAAGTGATCTTGACCTTGAATCTTCCATCTACATATTCATTGTGGTTTTAAAAAAAAATTTAAATTTATTTTTCGTTTTCAACATCTACTTTTATAAGATTTTGAGTTCTTAATTTCTCACCTCCCTCCCCTGCCTCCTCTCCAAGATGGCATACAATCTGATATAGGCCATACACATACGATCACATTAAACGTATTTCTACATTAGTCATGTTATAAAAGAAGAATCAGCAAAAGGGAAAAACTGCAAGAAAGAAAAAAAAACCCAGAAAATAGTATACTTTGATTTGCATTCAGACTCCATAGTTCTTTCTCTGGATATGGATAGCATTTTCCATCACTCCATATTCATTGTCATTTGCCTATGTTGTGCTCCCTTATATATAGTGATATGTAATCTTTTTAGAACAAGAAATTAACTTTGTATCTGCCTGTATTGTGCTTTCCTCTTACAATGTAGAAAAATCTTGTGACAAACAAGTGGAATTCTTCATTTTAAAAAAATTTAATACCAACAGTTATTCAACAACCATCTGTTAAGCAACCACTATATACCTAGTCAAAAAGCATTTATTAAGCTCATGCTATGTACTAAGCATGTTCTAGCCCTGATTTCAGAACTCAAATTACCAAGGGACAACTGAAATTATCCCTAACCTCAAGGAATTATATTCTACTGAAATTTAAATGAAAAAAATATATGTGTATCTGTGCATATATATGTATATATACATACATACATGTGTATATGTATAAACACATATGTATATTGGGGAGAAAAAAAGAAAACATTTCTTTAGTTGCAACCAAGACATTTATAGGTTGCTGTTTCTTCTAGTTATGTTTTCCCAAATTCTAACACTTTCAAAATCAGCCATTTACTTTTAGATAATCCAAAAATCTATTTTGAAATTTGGCTAAAAAGGTAGAAGTAATAAAATTATATTCAAACATAAACCTGCTTTATAAAACTCTTACTACTTAAACTAGCAGGTTTTTTTTTTTTTAATGGCAAGGATAGCAAGATCCTGGCCCCTTGACTTTTGAACAACCAAATTCATTGTGTTGGTCCTGTTGTGCTTGAGAAACTATGGTTCACTTCTTGGCACAGAGATGTGGATTTGCAATCATGCCAGAATTTCCCCTGTGCTGGGGGAGGTCTTTGAAAAGAGATCCCAGTTCAACAATATACTGGTGAAACAGTGGCAAGTTTGCTAGGTTTGACTTTTAGAGAGACTTAACTCTACGATACATGCCCAATAAAATGGGTTGCTATAGAGTTGGGGAAAAGAAAAGTTTGAGAAAGTGAAATGTACTTAGGATAAGTGGAAAGGGAGATAGAAGTTATCAATGATTTCAAAAGCATTGATTTGATATTCAAGGCCCTTAATAGCCTTAGGGCAAATTTATTCTTAATGTAATATGTAGTTAGTGAAGTTCTAAGGTAATGTTAAAATATAGATGGTTTACATTCTGATAAATAGAAATGATGGGAGGGGCATTTTGGTGGTTTTTAAAGTGGTGGTGGGGTTTAAAAGATTAATATTCCTTAAAATTTTGGCTACTATCTGGATAATTCAAGAAAAAACAAATTAGCTTCAGTTTCCTGGAAATTTTAGGCGAAAGCTTCCCACCAAATTAACTGAATAATTGCTTCTATTCCTATGATTTCATGTTGTGAATCCGGACATGAAATCATAGGCATTCCTCTGGATGTGGATAGCCTTTTCCATCATGAGTCCTTTGGAGTTGTCTTATAACCTTATATTGCTTAGATGAGGCCAGTCTATCAAAGTCAGTCATCACAGATATCAAGATTTTTAAATTTAAACTTACTATCCCTTTTCTCTTCAGAGTCTGCCTAGAATAGTGCTAATGGTATCTCCAAAGTAAAGTGGATAAAAGGAATATTTTCTCTTTTTCCCTCCCTCCCTCTCTCCCTTCTTTCCTTCCTTCATTATTTTCTTCTTTCCTTTCTTTTTTTTCTTCCTTCAAACAAATTATAGAATGAAATACTGAAAGATGAGAGTTGATATGTGTTAAGTTGTATCATTTCTAATTCGTCATGTCCTTGAAATGTAGTTTTTTTCTCTTTGGGTTTTTTTTTTTTTGAGTCATTATGGAATATTTGTATAATTGCTATGAAGGCAGCTGGCCAAGAAGTACTTTACCACCAACATCATCAGCACCACTACCCTCTAACTTTCTGGGAATAGGAGCAGCTCAATCCTCCCAGACCATTCTTGCCTTTGCCCAGGGAGTTCTGTGTAGGGTCTTCTGTTTTGACCCCAACTCTTAACGCCCAGTTCCTTTGCAGGATCACAGATTTAGAGCTGAAAGGGACCTTTGAGGCAGTCTAGTCCAACTCCCTCATTTTACAGATGAGAAAATAGAGACCCAGGAGGATTACGTGATTTGTCTAAAGTCACACAAGAAATAAGGGTTGCAAATGAGATTCGAACCCAGGACTCCTGAACCAGTGCTCTTTCCACAGTACCATGTCGTTTTCACTCTGTCTTCCTCCTGTTTATCTTGCTCATCCTCTCTGTTTCCTCTCCTCTCTCAATTGTCTGATTCCAGGAACCTGTGTTCAAAGTGACTTGCTGTAGCTATCATAAGGAACCCAGTGTACCTTGTTACATTTGTAATACTTTTTCTTTTTTACTTTTGTGGGGGTTTTTTTTGTATTTTTTTTTGTGGGTGGGCAGGGAGCTCACACTTATGATTTCATCAGTATTTGTTATTCCCTAGAGATCAGTAACTTGTCTGTAAATTTAGTCTTAAAGAATTACCTGGAGGCACTTAGAGATTAAATGAATAACTTCCTCTAGATCATACAGCTAGTGTTTGTGAGAGATAGGACTTAAATCCATATCTTCCTGTGTCTAAGGCCAGCTCTTTATCCAATATAAAACATTGTATTTAAATTTTAAAACTATGTTTTCAATATAACACTTTTAACAACATGGTTAAAACAAAAACAATAATTTAAAAATACCATGGCTGTTGGATTTTTAGTAAGAAAAAGTTACAAATTTTAATGATTAATTGCTTTGACCCAAAAGTTACAAAAGAAAAAAAAAGTGTTAAAAATGTGTTTATTCAGTGTGTGTCTGTGTGTGTGTGTATGTGAATTTCAGGTTTTAGTGGCAGAATTTTTCCCACATATGTGTTTTTTTTTTTTAATTTGGTCAGGGGAATGTGTAGGGAAATGATACTTATTAGTAAAATGCAGTCGACAGAAGAACTGTTTGACTATGAGACTACCTTACAGCTTGATGCGTTTTGTAGGAGAATTCATGGTGGATTATTAAATGATCTGAAAGGAAAGTGTAGTTAGGTAAGCTCCTGAAATATATTAGGGGAAGGGGAAGAAGAAGAAAAATAGAACAAGACACAGCCCTAATGAACAAGATTGTTAATATTGCTTATTAATTGTCTTAAAAATTTCACAAAATAACTTATTTTAGAATCTAGAGCAAGAAAGGACTTGAAATTTGAGTATGACGTCAGTATTTTATTTTTTTTTAATATTTTACCAAGTAACAAGCATTTATTTTCTCTCCCTAACAACTTCTCCCATTGGTGGGAAAGAACCTTGTAATAAACACATAATCAGGCAAAACAAATTCCCACAGTGGGAAGTCCAAAAATATGTCTCATTGGCACAATAAGTTTATCATCTCTTTGATAGGAGCAATATTCATCATTAGTCTTCTGAATTTGTGGTTGGTCATTTTGAGTTCTTAAGCCTTTCAAAGAGAATGAAGTAAGAAGAACCAGGAAAACAATTGATACAATAAATTGATACATCGTGAAGAAAAATAACTTTTTAAAAGATTTAAGAAATCTAATCAACTCATTTGGCCAGTCACAACTCCAGAGGGCTGATGAAGATCCGTGTGTCCCACTTCCTGCCAGTAGTGAAGATTGAGATATATAGTTTTTTGTATAGGTGTGAATCGGGACGAACTTTGAGAGATGTACTTTTTTGAGTGGGAAAATTGGGTGAGAATTCATTTTGCTTAAATATATATACTTTTTAAAAGATTTTTAAAAATTAAGTTGCAGTGAGTGAAATGAGAAAGCAAGAAAATATATTTTTGTTAATTAAAACAAATTAAACCTTTCACTGTTGTTTGGCTTCACAACATTATTGTTATTGTTTAGATTGTTACCTGGTTCTGCCCACTCCAGTCTGCATAGGTTCATACAAGTCTTCCCAGGTTTGTCTTCATCCCTTTTGTTATTTCTTATGGCATTATATATGGCATATATATTATATATATATATGCGGAATATATATAATGGATTGCATATATAGCATTCCATTCCATTCATTTACCATAATTTGTTCAGCTGTTAACCAAAGTAATGGTCATTCCCTTAATTCCAGTATTTTGCCACTACAAAGAGAGTTACTATGATGTTTTTGTATGAATGGATCTCTTTTTCCCTTTTTTATCTTAAGTTAAAGAATATTTTAATTTAATAAACTTGGGAGTATAGTTCTAAATTGTTTTACAGAATGGCTGGTCCAATTCACAGCTCCATCAGCCATTTATTAATGTGCCTATTTTCCCATATGCCTTCCAACATTTATTATTTTCCTTTTTCTGTCAGTTTGTTCAATCTTATGGGTGTGAGATAGAACCTCAGGGCTGTTTTAAATTGCCTTTTTCTAATTATTAGTGATTTGGAGCATTTTTCCTTGAATATTAATAACTTAGATTTTTTTCCTTAGAAAAGTACCCACTTATATCCTTTAGTTATGTATCACTTGAGGAACAACCCCTACATTTTGCAGATGAGAAAAATAAGGCCCAGAAAGGGGAAATTATTTGCCAAAGGTAACAAAAAATTAGTGTCATAGCTGGGAATTGATCACAGTTTCTTCTACCTTTAGGTCCAATTGCTTTTCCACCATGTCATACTTTAGTATGCTTGGCTTCAGTAATCAAGATAGAATTTAATTTTTCAAAAATATGTTTTCTTAGTTTCTATGCATTATGAGTCATTTAGTAGTAGGCACGAATCATTCTATAAATAAGAACAAAGCCTGTGATTCAGGGATTCCTTATAGCCATGAATGTGATCGTTCATTTATTTTCATTGACTAAGCATATGAAATTTGCATTTTGGTTTCTAGTTTCTTCAGGAAAATTATGCAAATATGACAAAGTTTACATAATGGGAAACTTAAAATTTTTAGAGTTTGAAAACCCAAGTACCATTATGAGTTTTTATGAGTTTATAGTTATTTTCATTTACATGACCAAATTATTAGATTTTGGATGATCTGGATTCAAATCCTTCCTCTAACATCTAACTATGTGAGCGTGTACAACTTATATAACTTCCATAAACCATGTTTTCCTTAACTGAAAAGTAAATATAATACTCCTTAGAACCTACTGTAAAGGACTGCTGTCAGACTCAAATGAGATAAAATATGTAAAGTACTTTTAAAACTTTAAAGTTTCATATAAAGGTCATTTGTAAATAATATTACTATAATTCTATTCAATTCAGCAAATGTATTTATGTTCTATTGTTTGCAAAAGCATTGGGGTAGGCACTGAGGATACAAAGGGGCTTACATTCTACTTGATATAGATTCCTCTTGAGATATAGGATAAGGCAGGGAGCAGCCTGCATATATAGAAGTGAATATAAAGTTTATGTAATTTTATTGTTTTGGGGAAGAGAGAGGAGATGGAGAAGTACTGGGGCACTGCTTTAAAGGGAGCTAGATTTTCTTTGAGGCAGAGGTGCAGAGGGATAATATTCCAGGGCAACCACCTCTATATAGAAATGAAATTATTCCAATTTTTTCACTCTAAGTTGCATAGTTCAGTTGATAGAATGATTAGGTATATTCAGTTGAGTGATTGGAACCTTGTGTTAATTAACCTTTTATCAATGACATATATATTTGCAGAGGACAAAAAGCTAGGAAGGATATCTAACAATAGATGAAAGAGAATCCAAAAAGATCTCAACAGTCAAATCATTCATTAGCATTAATGAATACTAGTTGACTGACTTATGACAGGGTATAATGAAGAGCTAAATCAGATGAAATGTATTATTTCTTAATTATTTTATTTTAACTTAATTTATTATATTTTAATAACAATAATGTAAAGTCCTATACTTGGGCTCAAATAATCAATGTCAAAATTAAAGATGGAGGAAACATGACTAGAAAGATGGCATTTCACATGGAAAAAAAAACCCAGAAGACCTGAGTTCCCTAGCCTAGTATTCAAAACCATCCAAATGATCTTGTGTCTTCAAACCTTATTCCTGACTGCTATCCTTCAAGGAGCTTTCAGTTCAGCCAAATCAATCTGCTCACTGCTTCCTGATTACACATTCCTACCTCCCATGCCTTTGTCTGTGCAGTTTCCTATGCCTGAAATAAAATCCCTGTCCTCTGCTTGCCTAGATTCCATTGTTCCTTGAAGACCCAGCTTAAATCTCTCTCTCCATGCCTCTGTGACAAAGAGGCAGTTTGATAGAGTAGAAAGGGCAGGGTATTTGGAGTCCAGGAAGCTGTGTTCTTTGTGTGCCTTTATGACCTTGGTTAAGTCACTTAATCTGTGGACTCAGATGAATTTTGTCCACTATAAAATGAATTTTAGACTTGATGACCTTTGATATTTCTTCCAGCTCAAAAATCTATGCACCTATGAACCTTTCCCAATTGCTTCCAGTTCCTATACTGGTTTGGGGGTGTTTTTTTTAACTTTCTAAGTTTTAAGGTCAAGAAGGAGCTTAGGTAGAAGTCTTAAGTGATATTCTCATTTCTTCCCATGTCATTCTTTTTATTTATATCAAGTTTGCAATCTACTAGCACCTCTAGATCTTTTCTTTGTAGCATCCCATACATATGGAATTGAAAGGGAGCTTAAAAGTCAACTAAATCAAACCCTTCATATTATAGATATGGAAATTGAGACCCAGAACCTAAGTGAGTTGTCCCAGATAAAAAATTTTTCAAGTGCAGAGGCAGAATTCAAACACAGGTCCTCAGATGTCAAATCCCTTCCCAATCCCATTGTATCATGCTTTCTCTAGATCATAATGAAACAGGTACCTAAGCTAAGTCTTAAAGGAAGAATGGAATTTAGCCATTCAGAGAACAGGCACTTTTATTTGAAACAGCATGGACAGTGGTATAGAGGTGGGAATGTGTGTTCAGAAAGCAATGAGTAGACAAGTTTAGCTGAAATGAAGGGTTCCTGTGAGCAGGTGATGGATTTGGAGAAAAACAACATTTTTAGTAAGACTTTGAATTCCTAGTTAAGGAATTTGGGCTTTATCTTGTAATTCTTTGAAGGATTTGGGGAGAGGATAGATGGAAGGGTTCAGAATCTGATAAGAAAAAGTTTTAAAGTATTAGTGTTTCAGTTTCCGCTCAAAGTGAAATGGGCTAGGACTGATGTTCTTACACAGTCACAGGGGACAATTCAATTGAAGTCCAGGATTTGAGAGTTAGCTTGAAGTTTGAGTCCCAGTCTTTCCACTTATTAGCTCCTTCTGAACTTTTAAATAATTCAGTCAAGCTCTTTGAGCCTCAGTATCCTTGTCTGTAAACCCGAAATGATTCCTGCTCTACTTAACTTACAGGGTTGCTATGAGTTTCAAAAGATAATTATAAAGTGTTTCATAAACATAGAATGCTATATGTGTGAGCTGCTACTATTTTTTAACAGTTCTCAAATGACTTCTATTTTTTCTTTTTTCACTCTCTGTGCTGCCTCCTTCCCCTTCCCCTCCCTTCCCTTCCCCCCTGCCTGCCCCAGCCCTTGCCTGGTGCTAGCCCACAGACTAGCTCAGATAGTCACTGCAATTCCTAGCTTCATTTAGAATTTGGACCTTTTCTTGTTCTCTGTCTCCTAGGATTCAGGATGATTTCTGTAAGTTGTGAAAGCTCCAAGGATAAACTTTTTTTTTAAAGCAATTGGGGTTAAGTAACTTGCTCAAGGTTACACAGCCAGTTATTTCTGGGTGTGGTGCTAAGTATCTGAGCCCGGATTTGATCCCCAGGTCATCCTGACACTGGAGCCTGTGCTCTTACTCACTGAGCCACCTGGCCACCCCCAAGGATAAACTTTTGAAGCACTTAAGAGTGCTACTATCATTGTAAAGCAATTTTTATTCTACCAAGTACCTTCAACCTTTGGAAATAAAAAAAGAATAATAACAGTAACTTGATTATATTGAACTTTCATTAATCTAATTTTCCAACAGACACAGAACTGTCTTTAGTGATAAAATCCTAACCACATCCTTCCCCCCCTTAGTCAGTAAACTTCAGTGGCTTCCTGTTATTTCCAAGTCAAATATAAAATTCTCTGCATTATAAGCTCTTTATGACCTGTCTTCTTACACTTTACTCTATAATCCAGTGACATTGGCCTCCTTCCTATTCTTCACATTCCTCACTCCATCTCCTTACTCCATGCATTTTCACTGTCTTGACTCTCCATGCCTAGAATTCTTTCCCTTCTCATCTCCACCTCCTGGCTTCACTGACTATCCTTAAGATCTTAGCAAGAATCCTGCCATACAGCTAAGATTATCTCCAGTTTACTCTGTATGTATCTTGCGTCTGCATAGTTATTTTGCATGTTGTTCTACCCATTAAAATGTGAGAACTTGAAAGCAATCCCCAACTTAATAAATGTTTGTAGACTGACTATTGGATGGCTTTAATTGTTGCATTGTTTGACTTTCATTCTCAAAGAGGGCCATAACATTGGGGAGATAATGCCATGACATGCAGATAAATTGGATTTAAGTGAGGGAGGGCTGTGCAAAGTCGCCAGCCTCACTTTCTCCTCCAGAACCATCTGGGTCCAGTGGCAAGATATAAATCAGGAAAATTGGAGATGGCCCTGAACGGTTGGTTTTAATTATACATTAGATCATTGAAGGTGCCTGCTGAATACCGAGGAGATGTAGTTACATGCTTTGTATTATATACTTATAAATCATACTCCTTTAAAGCCCTATGGATATGTATTTTCAAGAGGCCAGCTTCTTAGGTGAAAAATATAAAATAATCCACTGGAAACTTTCACTTCTAGAAATGCCATATGCAAGGCAGTATAAGCATTAAATGATTTTTTTTTAACATTTCTTATCTTCTTGTCATTCACTTCCATTTTATCAGAACCATCTAGAGGCCCATCAAGAGGAGGGAATGGTGATCTCTCACATGGCAGTTGCTGGAGTTGGCATTTGGATTGCCTTTACAACTGGATCTACTCTCCGCCTTTTTCACACAGAGACACTAAAACATCTCCAGGACATTAACATAGCTACCCCTATTCATCACATGTTGTCAGGTAACTAGTTTGGTTTTTGTTTGTTTGCCTGTTTTTAAGTGTGATCATGTATGTGTGGGTGAGGGTTTATATGTGTTTCCTTCTAAGAATCTGAACATCAGACTTCATTCTGTTTGATAGAATCTCTTCAACTGTTTCCTGAAAGACTACAAATTTTCCTTATGCTACTTGGAGAGTTCTGTTTCATTAAATCAAACAAGAATTTATGAAATAATTATTGTGTTCAGAATACACATTGTGCTGGGGCTCGAGTGAGGGACACATTTTAACTAAGACATCATCCTTGCCCTCTTGGAGCTCACAGTCTAATAGAGGGAGTGAGACACCACCACAAATGACTGCATCACATAATGTTGCATAATCAGTGAGTTAGGGAGTCAGGAAACAAAGTGCTATTTGGGATCAAAGGGGGAGGTCAGTCAGAGGATAAGACTTATGGGAAGATGTAGCATTTGAGATGGGTTTAAAGAATGGGAAGGAATTCAACAGGCAAAGAAGGAAAAAGATATATGTTACATAGGGAACAGTATTAGCAGGGGCTAATACTGGAACATAGAGGAATAAGATTTCATAGGTAGAGGAAGCTCTTGGTGAAGAACTTTCTCAGTGATTCAAAGCAGCATATTCCCTTCAATTTCACCATCTTCTTTTTAGCTTGTAGTTTTAGAGAATTGCCAGGGAATACTGAGAGGATCAGTAAATTTCTTGCCCACGTGTGTGTGTATATGTGTGTGTGTGTGTGTGTGTGTGTGTGTGTGAAAGGTGGGGCTTGAACCCAGATTTCCCTAACTTAGAGGCCAGCTCTCATTCCACTGTGCTTCACTGCTACTCAGAGCTTGTAGAGGGGAATGATGTGATATAAAGCTTGAAAGCTTGAGTGTTTCCACAGTATGAAGGGGTA
Organism: Petaurus breviceps papuanus; assembly: GCF_028583685.1. NCBI lineage: Eukaryota > Metazoa > Chordata > Mammalia > Diprotodontia > Petauridae > Petaurus > Petaurus breviceps. The sequence goes on from NW_027187309.1 coordinate 2,304,699, forward strand.
ATAAATGTCAGGCAAAGGCATTTGAATCTTACTTGATAGACACTAGAGAGCCATTGAATTGACATGATCAGATCAATACATATAAATTATTTATATCCTAGTATAAAGTATGAATTGGTTGAGAGGATGATAGAATGGAAGCAGGAAGACCTGATGAAAGACTGTTTGATACTCTAGATGGGTGGTGATGAAAGTTTCAGTTAAATGACAAAGTTAGAAGCCAGACTATATAAAGTTAAGAAGAGATGGAGTGGAAAGGATGTGGTAGAATGAATAGCTTGGCCACAAAAGGGAGGAAAGATATAAGACAATAGCTAAAGGGGAAGGACAGACACATTAGATGATGGCTTTTTGTGGGTGGGGGAGACCTGGGCATGTTTGTAGGCAGTAGAGTAGAAGACAGATAGGGAAAGGCTGAAGATCAGAGGAGGTAGTCTTCTGGAGAATCTGGATGAAATGGGTTCACTTGGGAAGGAGAAGGGCTATCATCATGTTTATAAGAAGTGAAATCGTAAGAGGGCATCTAAGTGATATGATATGATGCGAAGACAAGGACAAGGAGGTCTTGCTGAATGGCATCATTTTTTTCAGTGAAATATGAGGCAAGATTCTCAGCTGAGGAAGCAGGACTGGGGAAGGAGAGTGAAGGGAGATTGGAGGTGGGGTGAAAGGTTTTTGAAAAACCATTGTAGTGAGTGAGATAGTGAGTTGATTAGGGAGGTATGAAAGTATTGCCTTGCTGCAGTGAGGGCCCCGTTGAGATTATATAGCATAAAATTTTGGTGGACCTAGTTTGCACAGTTTTCTGATTTTCTCCAGCTTGATTGAATAGTATGTCAGCAGAAACAAAGTCAGCAGTTGGTTGGAATAATCCAAGACTGAGGCTTGACAGGGCATGTTTAGCAACAGGACAAGGAGGAAAGAGGCAGAAGAAGAGGTCAATAGAGAGTAGAATTGGTTCCAGAATTTTGGAACAATTCTTTTTCTCCATATTACAGTCTGTCAGGGCTCATCAACCTCTCAATAAGGGAAAAAAGTCTTATGGGCAGATGTTTTACAATCTGATTACCAAATATTTTTGTTTGTTTACTTTTGTATAGCTTCAAATGAAACGTTAATTTCCTCAGCAGAAATGACTTTCCCTTCAATCTTTTGTATTGTTTTTTGTATTGTCTTGACCATGTCAAAGTTTTTTTTCTTTTTATCAATGGTTAGCAGATTTTTTTTTTGTTTAAACCAGTCTTCTCAGTGTTCTTAAAACTTTCAGAGATTTACACACACTATTTACACACACTATAGAGGAATTAGATAGCAGCTTCTCCAACTTCCAGGTCTTTCTGAAGATTTTTGCCTATTCTGTAGGGATTAATTAGATTAGTTAGGCTATTTTGAAACAATATTTTGTCAGTTATTGGTGTTTTCCACTTTTAACTTTCCTTATATACTTATAGTCATACTCCTATCATGTGCATGAATGATCCTTGAAACACTTCATTTCCCCACACCAAGCAGTCACTGTAATGTCTTTAATAGTCATGGGAGATCTACAATTTTGCGTGATTACTTAGGATAATATCTATTCTTAAAAACCACAGAACTTTATAAAGAAGGCAATGAAACATGTATATATGGCATGAAATCAAGCACTTACTTGACAGAGAACTAAAAGTCAGATATAATCCAGTTTCGTCTGGTCAGAGTTAGATACTCTGAATTAGCCAAGTGTCAATAGATGAACTCATATGCAACCATTGCTGTCACAAAACAAAACCATATCAAAATTGCTACTTGTACCAAGTAATTCTACACCACCATAGTGAATGTCTGTTGTAGAACTTGAACCTAGGTCCTAACTCTAAATCAAATGCTCTTTGTGGTGTCCTTTTGGTAAGCAATTAAGTTAAATAAATTTCAATTCCTGTAAGCTTCTTGGCACCAAACTAGACACCATAGGGTGGTCTCACTTTTCAGTGAGCTTACATTCTAGTTTTTAAAAAGCAGGGAAGGCTACAGGCAATACAGTCAAAAGTAAAAAGACAACTTAATTAGGAGCCAAAGAACTGATTCTGGTAAATATAAAAAATATCCGCCACAAGGGAATTCATTATAATAGACTTTATTGGCAACCTAATCAAGGATGAGGGTGGAGAGGACTACTCCTGGGTGGTAGGAGGCCCTCACAATTGTTTTACTAAATATGCTTGCAAAACTCCCATAAATTTTCTGCCCCTTGGATTTCCCATCTGTAGAATGAATACTACTTTTCATTTATGTATTTCGTGAGCATTTGTGGGGATGACATGAGATAATTATGTAAGCATTTTCTGAAAGGAGCCGCAGGAGTTCTTTAGTTGCCTGTTAAGAGAATTATTTGAGGGGCACTAGAAATTTATGGAAGGAGTTTTATGCAATACAGATGTTAATCATAGAAAAAAATGGAAAAGTTATTTGAAAATTGAACTCCATTCTTTCCTTATGTTTAAATTCCCATTGCTTATTGACTAAAATGCTGCAACATTTATATGCAATGTTATTTCTTGTTGGAGGAAAAAAGTGTTTACCTTTATCTGGCTTTATTTAAAATGCATTTCTATACTTTCTTTGAGAGAAATAGTTGTTGTTACTGTACAAGGTAGTAAGATATTTATTCCAGCAATAGCTATCCTTAGGCAAAGGAGTCTAATGTTACTCCACAATAATACATTCATGCCTTGTCACACACATCAAATTAGTCTAGAAATTACTTCTTTTAAGGTCAAAGTGCCATAACTTACATAAGACTTAAGAGGGAAAATTTTGTTACGCAAGACCTCAAGATACCATATTTAAAGCCTGAGATATATTTCAGTTATTCTGGGAGAAAAAATCTCCTGTATGTTTCCATGAGTCTGTAAGATAATAACCAAAAAAGGTTATGAGTCAAGAAAGTAGGAGGTTGCTATAATGACAATGATGAGATGCAATGGAAGCTTAAAATACAGGAGTTGAAAGTCCTTTATTAAGCTGTAAGTAGTATCTGTGGGTAGGTAACTGTAGAGAAAAAGGAGAAAAGGAAGTTAAAAAATTTTAATTAACCCATTTGGGTATTTTATTGGAACTTTGCATAGCAAACTTAAATATCTGATAAGTGAATTTAAGTATTCCATGAGAAGACAAGGTCACTCAGACAGATGGTGATATGGTTAGTGCTTAGAAAGGTCCAAAAATGTCTCCGAGCTTGTCTGTGTTGGAAATGCTCATGTCATAAATGCTCCAGGAATAATTTTTTGAGCATACACTAAGTGAAAGCATGGCATGACGGTTAGAGGACCTGCTTAAGCCTCACTCAACTCCAGACAACCTGGGTTCATGTGCTACTTCTGACATAAGTGAACTGTATGACCATGGGCAAGTCAATTTACCTCTTAATACCCAGGCAATCCTAAAACTACGAGATACAGAAGAGTTCTTAGAACTTCTTAGACAGAATATATCACAGGTTCAGAGGAAAAAATGTTTTTTCAGAAGTGCTTTGAGCAAATGCAAAATTCTTGAAGGGCAGATATTTTGAGATCACTTCAGTTGGTAACACTTTAATGAGGATGAGATTATCAGATTGCTCTTCAGTTGAGAGAGCTAAGCTGAAGTAGACCTGGGGAAAAAATACTTTGATAGGGTAGTAGAGTAAAGAGAAGTCTGGATCATGAGATGTTGCCTAGGCAGGGTCTCAGTACAGTGATATAGTGGGAAGTTCAGAGTAACCAAGCCATTACACAAAGGCCCCAAGGCACTTCGGAGGGGGAACCATTAAAAGGAGAAATGGAATGGTGCCAAGTACAAGCTTTGTCTGTTTCACAGATTTGCTGAGGTCTGACCCCCTTCCCCCCCATTATGAAACATGTTTTGTTGACTTTGTGGTTGGCTGTAGGGTCTTTGCTGGAATTAACAGATATCAGATATGACCTCTTTAGCATTCTTAAAGAGTTCTCAGCTATTTTGGTGGAAGAGAAAAATGGAGCATTGAAATGACATGCAAATGATTTCTTGCTTTTAAACCCACAAACTTATTTACAGTCTTCACTGCTCTAAAAGCAGTTTGCTTTTTTTTTTTTTTTTGACACTGCAACGGTCCTTGGAGTAAATGTTTTCACTGAGCACACATGTTAGTGAAATGAATGTTTGCTATTGGGACCTCTGTTGTAGCTGCTGGGATAAAACCAAATTAAATTTTTGGTTTGCCAAAGCATGCATTTATTTTTCCAGTTCATGGAAATAATTTATTTTGCCTACATATCAAAAGGTCAGATCTTGAGGGGGCATAGGGAATGAGATGCCATTGCAGTGACAAGCAGTCTTGCAAACCTAGAGAATGGGTGGAGGGGTTGCTGTGATCAAGCTATTCAATGGCTCACTCCATTCCAGTTGGCACAGCAGTTGTAGAACAGGAACCAGTGTTCTGGTTGACATCACTCTTGTCTTTTCCCACCATGGTTGTCATGGTTTCCAGACTCCTAACAGGCTAGCAGCAGAAGTACTGCTGCAAACTTCCTAGTCAAGGCTTTGTACCACCCACAGGATTTTAATCAATCACTTTACACTTCTGGTTAGGGAGAAAAGGGTGGCATTTCTGGAGGCAAGTGTGGGAGGATTTTTTTTAATTCTCATACCCTTTTGTATGTATGTATTTTAAAAGCATATTTTCCATGTTTTTAAATCATAATTTGAAAATCTTGTCCTTAGCCAAACACCATTAGCTGTCAATCATTTACCAGTTTTCTTCATGTCCTAAAGTGGACACAGGACATCAGAATGGTTCCTCTAACAATTGGACTCAATTGATAGGACCTTATAATTGTCGTTTAGTCTTAATTTGTTCAATAAAAAAGTATAATTATTATTGGTGCTTTTATCTTATCTCACATTCATTTCTGAATATGTCAACTCTGTTATTTCACCTACTGAGCTAAATGTTTTTGTTATTCTTATTGTTGTTGTTATTCAGTCATTTTCAGTCATGTCCAACTCTTCATGACCCTATTTGGGGTTTTCTTGACAAATATACTGAAGTGGTTTGCCACTTCCTTTTGCAGATCATTTTACACATGAGAAAACTGAGGCAAAAAAAATATTAAGGGATTTGCCTTAAGGATAATATAGCTAGTAAGTGTCTGAGGCCAAATCTGAACTCAAGAAGATGAACCTTCATGACTTTAGGCCTGTCACTGTGCCCACTGTGTCCACCTAGCTGCCCCAAATTAAATGCAAAGATTAAAAAGAGAGAAAAACTGTTTAGTAAAACTAATCAATCTATAATATCTGACGATATATGCAAAATTCTATCTGTTGTTCCCCTATAAGGAAGGAATAGAAGTATATTTTCAGATTTTCTTAATTCCTCTCCAATGCCAACCTTGGATATTCTAATTATACAGGTTTAGTTTGAGTTTCTTGTTATTTTTTCCTTTATGATATTGTAGTCATTGTATATGTTTGGTTCTTGGTTTTGCTTACTTCCCTGGACATCAGTTTAAATAGATTCCCCAATGCTTCTCTAAATTATGCATATTCCTTATTTCTTATGGTGCATGAATATTCCTATATATATATATATATATATATATATATATATATATATATATAGCCCTTATATATAACACAATTTGTTTAGCCATTCCATAATCCATGAATACATACTTTGTTCCTAGTTCATTACTACTACCAAAGTGCTATTTTTATTACTTTTGTGTGCATCAGACCTTTCTGTCTTTGACCTCCTTGTGATATAAGAGTTCCAGCCTTTGACCTCCTTGGCTTAGGAGTTCCAGCCCCTTCACTCTATTTGTGCGGCAGCTTAGACCCAGAAAGGTGTTTGAGATAACCTAGGCATTAAGTAGAAGAATCAAGATTTCCACTCACCGGCTAGAGATTTTTACCTCCCACATGGCAAAAGTCATAATGCAATTATATGAGTCTTAAAGGAAAAAACTTGGAAACTTTAATTTAACAAGTTATTTCTGTTTGTAATTTAGGGTTTATAAACTGATCAAGGAGGCACTCATTACTTTCCTTGTCTGCTTATTTGTCTAATATTTTTGTCCTTTGTATTCCTATTTCCCAAGGATGGTTCTAATAAAGTATAGCTTTGAAATATGATCATATCTCTAAAATACTGTAATGAGTATATATTTATGATCTATCTGTATCTGTAAATGGATCTGCAGTTGCTTAGGTTGGGAGAGTGCATAGGTGTAACTTCCTTCCTCTTTTAGAAAAATAACATGGGTTTCCTGAAAACCTACACAGAGTAGAGAAAGAATGTAAAGATAGTATTTCCTATGTATCACATAAGTACAGCATTCATTACACAGGAGTTTCCATTGAGTTTTCTACCACAAAATAGTCAAGATAAATGTTCTTAAAGTCTAACATTGGACCACAGAATTGAAACAGGGATTGGACGTGAAGACTTTCTGTAGTAGCAAGCACTCTAGCATACCCAGGGTGGCTGCCAATACAGGTTCCTAGATCTGCTTTTCTAAAAGGAAAGCAACTCAAAATGGGTTAACAATGTTACTTTAATCAATCAAACATATATCATTTACCTAGTTCAGGGGGAAAAGTCAGCACCCTGAACTTCAGAGAATATAAACAGAAGTTACAAGCAGACAAAAAATACAGACAGAGAAACAGATCAGCAGACAGGGTTTCCACCTGTCTGACCATTACATCCATACCTAGTTAGTTACCAGAGAGGGAAGTACCAACATCTGGATTTTCAAAGCCAGGGGACTCAACGGCTGCCCAGAGTCTCATCTGGCCAAATCACACAACTCTTCCCAAAATGAGCCCCAAAGCAAAACCTGACATCAGCGTATATATAGCCTTCTCCTCGCTCAGAGAATGTCACAACCCTCTTGACCCACTGCCCAATCACAAAGCAACATACTGTGGGCATTCCTGAAAAACAAGCCTCCTGCCACAGGCTCCATGTGACCACATTCAGCCTATTAGGGGGCACAGTATATTTTCAAATCAAGGAAGGTTCTCAGAGTCACTTAAGCCTATCAAAGAGCCAAGGGGCAGGGAAGATCTTCAGATTCCCATTCCCATAACACTTTCTTACATCAAAAAAGGAAAAACTTGATAGTGAATGTTATTTAAAAAAAAAACCCTTATGACACTGGGTATGTCATGAGCAAGAACCAAGATCCAGATGATAAGGTTACCTCATATATGCCCAACATTTATTGAGGGTCTCTCTTGTGTCATAATGAGGTTATCATGTATCTCAAAGACACAGTTTGTCATAATTTACTTAAAATAAAACCTATCCATCCATATTACCCAAAATCCAGGTTACTAAATCTTACTTCCTCTGTAAGCACATTCTAATGCCAAGAATTAAATTAAATATCTAAGTCACAAATGGCCAGGGCTGAATAGCAAAACCTAACCCTGGATTAGAAAATGGCTTAGAATAACTTTAATGGAATTCTACTTACTATATCCTATAAGCTATTGTAAGTTATATCATGAAGCAGCTGTTTCCTGGTTTTCCATTTATCACAGGATTTCAAAGGACAGTCTTAAAGACCTTTTACCTATTTAATGGAAAAGAAATATTGCTGACCATGATTTTTTGTCTTAAGATAATTATACCTGGTTTTCACATAAAAATGTTGTTCCTAGAAATTACTCTTAAAATAGTAATTGCCAATAATTTATCATTTTATTACCCATTGATATTTAAGTGAAAGTACATTAAATTAATTTGTGATACTAGGGGTGGGTAGGTGGTGCAGTGAATAGAGTACTGGCCCTGGAGTCAGGAGGACCTGAGTTAAAATCTGGCCTCAGACTAAGCATTTACTAGCCTTGTGACCTTGGGGAAGTCACTTAATCCCAATTTCCCTGCCTAACCCCCTTCCATAAAAGCAAAAAAAAAATTATGAGAATAATTTTAATTAGCAAATATATACCTTTTCATGTCCCACGTAAAATGGTACTTAGGCTGACCTTCTTGGGATTACAGTCAATTTATGTTTCTTCTCCATCATGGTAGTAACTATAGGAAATAAAAGTTTCAAATCCTCTTGGTCCCTGGTGTCATCTTGAATCCATTGTTTGCCTGGTCTGTCAGAGACTTGGCAAAAAACGGAGGCTAATTCAGTGTTTTTAGAATAGGGCTCTCTCCATTTCAATTTTAATTGATATTTTGGTTTGCATATAAGAAGGTGCCTTCTTTCTTCAGCATTACTTGATACATTTTAATTTACTTTATTCGTTTAAAATAAAAAGAGAAACAAAAAACAATTTTATATTCCAGGAAGGTAGTAGGTAGAACCAATCCTCTGTCATCTCCAGTACACAAGCTTTTGTATTAATTACCATGGCCATCATTATGCACAGATTGACCATTTTAGTCAGTGTAACTGTCATCAAGTCAAGTCAACAAGCATTTATGAAGTGTCTGCTATGTGTGAGGTACTGTGCTAAGCCCTGGGATACAAAGTAAGACCAAAAATAGTTCTTCTTTTCAAGAAGCTGACAGTCTTAATGGAGGAAACTACAAGCAAACAGCTAGGTACAAATGAAACATATACTGGATAATTGTAAGTAATCTGAAGGGGAAGGCATTAGCATTAAAGAGAATTGGGAAAGGCTTCTTATTGAAGGGGGAATTTTAACTGAGACTAGAAAGAAACCAGTAAGCAGAGGTTAGAAGAGAGAATTCCAGGCATGAGGGACAGCCAGTGAAAATGCTCTGAGTCCAAACAGGGAGTGTCTTATGTAAGGAACAGCAAGGAGGCCATTGTCACTGGATTATAGCTTATATGAAGGAGAGTAAGGTATAAAAAGACTGAAAAGGTAGAAAAGGGTTGGGTTATGAAGGATTTTGAATGCCAAACAAAGAATTTAATATTTTATTCTTGAGGTAATAGGAAGGCACTGGAGTTTATTGAAGTGGAGGGGCAGTAAGGGAGGGCAAGTCACATGGTCACACTTGCCATTTAGGAAGATGAGACTCTTGTCATGGAGACTAACCAGCAGACTACTGCAAGTCTAGGTGGGAGGTGATAAAGGCCCACACTATGGTGATGGCACTGTTAGATGAGAGAATAGGGCATATATGAGAGATGTAATGAATGTAGAATTGACAGGGTTTTGCAACAAATTGTATAGAGGGAGTAAGAAACAGTGAGAGGTTGAGAATAATACTTAGGTTGCAAGCTTGAGTGACTGAGAAGATAATGGTTCCCTTGATTTTTGTTGTTGTTCATTCATTTCAGTTATGTTCCAACTCTTTATAACCCCATTTGCAGTTTTCTTTGCAAAGATACAGTAGTGGTTTGCCATTGCCTTCTCTAGCTCATTTTATAGATGAGGAAACTGAGGCAAGAAGGGTTAAGTGATTTGCCTAGGGTCCCACAACTAGTGTCTAAGGCCAGATTTGAATTCAAGTCTTCCCTACTTTAGGCCTGGAAATCTATCCACTGTACCACCTTGTTGCCCCAATTCCCTTGATAGTATTAGGGAAATTTAGACATATTGAGTTTGAAGTATTTATGGGACAAACATTCATTTTGGGATGTCATATAGATAATTGGAGATGATAGACTGGGGGGCAAGAGAAAGATTAGGATTGGATAAAGAAAATATTTGAATCTATTGGGTATCATAAGATCATCCAGTGAAATTATATATAGAGAGAAGAGAATAGAACCCAGGAGAGAGCCTTGGGGCACACGCTATTAATCTACTTCATTTCCTATGAAAGTCTATGTGGGGCCCCATTTACTGATCCTGTTAAGCTAGGCTAGGTTAGCTTAGACTAGACCAGGAGTGGGGAACCTGTGGCCTTGAGGCCCTCTAGGTCTGAATCTTCAAAGGACCACACTTGAGGACCTAGAGGGCCACATGTGGCTGGATGCCACAGGTTCCCCATCCTTGCTAGGCTTTATGTTGAAGAGCTAAACTCCAATCTTCAGTTACCATTCATGTCTTCCTATTTCCTTACCCTTCCCATTGTGCCTCATTGCTATTCCTGCTGCCACTTTGAAATTTGAATGAAACTTTGGTGTGTTGGAATCTTTCTTCGACTTGATCACATCAACCTTTCCAAGCACCACGATTGGTGCTGCAAGAACCAAACTAAATTTTATGATGTTTTCTTTTTGACAACTACCATAGCAACCTCAGGGAAAATAGATAAGCTTTTAGCCAGAATAAATAATCTTGCCTCAGGAACCCACCATATTACTGACTTTTATTATAGCTAAAAATAGAACATTTCACGTGAGAGAAAATTGTTTACTATCAAACATGGGTCTTTAATTGGCCCCTGAAATTAATAATATCACCTAGCTTCTGAGAGTTTCTAGTAAAGCAGGAGAGAAAAACTAACATTTGGGATTCCATTGGTTTTTATTATCTTTATTACTAAATAAAAGATGTGGGGGCAGCTAGGTGGCACAGTGAATAGAGCACCGGCCCTGGAGTCAGGAGGACCTGAGTTCAAATCGGGCCTCAGACACTTAATAACTTACTTAGCCATGTGACCTTGGGCAAGTCATTTAACCCCAATTGTCCCTCAAAAACAAAACAAAACAAAAAAATAAAAGATGTGGTGTGAGCCTGTAGAAGATCTTCTGAGAGTTCCTATTGTTGTTCAGATGGGTTTTCTCTAGTCTTTCCTGATATTGGAATCTCTTTAAGATCTCTTATCCTTCCACTAATTCACATTCCTTTTTCCCCACATACTGCTTTTTTTTCCCCTCCTCACTTTGAAATCATTTTTCAGATGCCTATGTCTTTCTTTTTACATACATTCATACACATATACACAGATACATACGTTCATCCATTTTGGTTGTGTCTTACTGTAACCCTATTTGGGGTTTTCTTGGGAAAGATCCTTGGACAAAGAAGTGGTTTGCCATTTTCTTCTCTAACTCATTTTATAGCTGAGAAAACTGAGACAAACAGAGTTAAGTGACTTGCCCAGGGTCCCACAGTCAATGTCTGAGGCCACATATGAATCTGTGAAAATGAGACTTTTAGATTCCAGGGCAGGCTCTCTATCCACTGTAACACCCAGCTTTAACAATGACAACCAAATACTTCATAGACTCAAAGATCATAGAATGTCAGAACTGAAGGGATGTTTAAGGTTATCTAGTCCAACTTATTATAGACATAAAGAAATTGAGACCCCAAGAAGTTGCCTTAACCCAGGTAATACAATAAAATCATGATAGATCTGGGATCATAGAATTTTACCAGTTATTATGGAAAATTGTTTAAAACAACAGAGGACATCCTCAAGAATAAAATTTCTCTGGATTTATTATTTCCATAGAACACGAAATGGCTTGGGTTTCATGTACTCCAAAATGCTTTAGGAAAAGAGAAAGTAGAATGGGATCGTCTACCATTTATTTACAATTTATCTGTTTCTAATTGTGGTTAGAGATATTTTTAAAATTCTTATGTCATTTATAAATGATTTTTATGAAGAGACTTTTAAAGTATCAGAGTGGGAAAATGAAAAGTCTCGTCATCTTCATTTATCTCTGTGTATGAAAATTATTTAAGTGAGTAAAAATCCTGACAATCTTCTACTTACTCACAAATCAGCATCATTAGGATAACTATCTACAGAGGAAGGTATAACTTGGAACATTTATTTCTGGAGGAACTAATAAATGTGGGATTGACTTCAAAGCCAGAATTGATAGTATACTAAACAAACATGTTCTGGAAATGTGATACTTTTTACCCTGAACACTTGAGGTTTGTGATCTCATTCATGTGGTTATTTCTCCCATTTGTACATATCAAAATTCATCCATTGCTTTTCATCTTGTGGACTTCTTGTCTACATCCTTCTAAAATTCCTTTATAAAGTAACACCCCAATTTTCTAGGGGTGGGGGCATCCTTTAAGTCTTTAAATATTCCAGGGTTACATATGCAACACTTGGATGGGCCATTTATTATCCTTCACCCACTCTACATAGCCAGTCAGCTTCCATTTAATAACATATAATCTGTAATGCTACTTCTTTCCCAATACTCATCACTAGTGATATTCTATATCTATATTTACACTCAGAAGCATCTTACTATTACCCTCTTTATCACCTGAAATTTTGATTGGTTTACATATTTCTTATTTTCCAGTATTCAACCACAAAGATAAAGGGATGGAAATGATTGTGGGACATTATGCAAGCGACTAACACACTGACTTCTTAAGGAATTTCATGTGAATCCCTTAGCAATATTCTCTTCTTGGATGTTTTTGCTTGGTTTGGTTTTAGTCATAAGTCATGGAATTCTAGAGTCCTTGAGGAGTTTACAATCACACAAAGGGAAATGGAAAGGTATCCACTGATAATCCAAATGATCACCCAGAGATAATGGTGGGCACAAGTAAGCTGAACCATGTTACAAATAAAGAATTAATTACGCAGGAGATTCAGTGCAAAAGGTTGTCATTAGAAATGTGTGATCAGAAAAAAAACAAACCAAAAATGATAAACCAGTCATATAACAACAGTGAGGGTTGACTGATAGACAGTTCATATGCTACAAATGGCAACCCATGGTATAAAAACAAATCTAAGGGATGCCTCCAAGATAATGGATTGACCTCTATAGAAAATTTATGGTAAGATATGAACAAGAATGGCACAGAATGGACAAGCATGGATGAGGTGTAGTCTCCATCATTGGATAAAATACCCTCATGGATGACATCAGAGATACATTGGAATATTATCTTCTTTTGTCTCCTATTACACAGATTCTCCATTAAGTCTTTCTTGATGTTTAAATTTAGTAACCCTAGATGATGTGTTATAAAATGGCATTCAAAAACAGAATTATTCAAGTTTGATGACTGTTACACAGTTTTATTTATTGCATTCTCATTTTAGATCCTGAAAAAAAAATCAGGTTTTTAAAGACTCATGAACAGGGGCGGCTAGGTGGTACAGTAAATAGAGCACCAGACCTGGAGTCAGGAGGACCAGAGTTAAAATCCGGCCTCAGACACAACACAAAAACTACCCGTGTGACCTTGGGCAAGTCACTTAACTGCATTTGCCTTCCAAAAAGCAAAAAAAAAGAAGATAAAGACCCATGAAGTAATAGTATTGTGTGGCAAATAGAATTGAAATATATTTCCTATAATGAGAATATTCACTGCCTGCTACTCCAAGGATTACAAAATGTCTAGCATACAGCTCACTTAACATATTAAAATTAAGTTAAGTACCAAGACTCCAGGAAAATCCTGGTTATTATCCATAATCTTAATTAACTAGATATAAAGGGAGAAAGGACCCCAAACAAAGGGAAAAAATGTTAGTCAGAAATGTAAACTTACAGAATTATAGAATGATAATTTCAAATTGATGTTATTCATTAGAGGACTGGGGGCAATATGGTGTATTAGATAATGGTGTTGGACTTGGAATTAGTATTTCCTGAATTCAAATCCTAGCTCTTACATTTTCAAATTTTGTGGTCATGGGAAAGTCACTTAACTTTCCTGAACCGTGATCAGCTCTCTTAAGTTTTATCTACTAAGCTATAGATGGGTTACAGTTCTCAAAACTATTGTGAAATATATCGATATTTGAATCAGAGGCAGTATAATGTAGGGGATTATGTATTAAAGTTGGAATTAAGAGACCTAGGTTTGAATCCAGGCTTTGAAAGTAATTAGTGTGATCCTGGGCAAATTACTTTGTCTGTCTTTCTGACCTTCAGTTTCACTATCTAGAAAATGGAGGTAATGAATCTTGTCTAGCAGTGGTGGGGGTGAGGTGGAGAACACTCTTGCCTTCCTCTCTTCCCTACTACTGATTCATCACCTAAGTTGAGTTCCTCAGTATGAACATCTTTTCTCTGGTTTAGAAAGGTATAAAAGGAATCTGTAATTCTCAGGTCTCCTAGTCCTGACCCCATGTCAGAGACAGCATTCTGGCAAATCATTTTTAAATCTTTCTCCTTTCCTGTGATGTTGCCCCTACAATTACTTCTTTCCAACCACGAATCGCAATAAGTGCACCCAGATTAGCAAATATTTGTGGTTAACATTGTTTATAACAACAAAATGTTTAAAACAAAGCAAAGTAAAGAGACTTTCCTCAGTGCTCAGGGGAAAAGACTCTGGTTTCTCAAACAGAGTTCAGAGAGAGAGAGAAAACAAAAACAGAATTATAGTCTCAGGGTCTATAGTATATGTGTGCTTAGGGTAGGGGGGTTAGGAGAGGTTGCTGGATTGCTGGGAAGAGGTTGGGAGAGGTTGCTGCTGTTTGTCCTTCGCTCTCGAAGAGAACCATGACTCGTAAGTGAATTGGATTTAAGTGAGGGAGGACTGTGCAAAGTCACCAGGCTCACTTTCTCCTCTGGAACCATCTGGGTCCAGTGACAAAATACAGATCAGGATGACTGGAGATGGCTGCTAGGGAGAGGAGAAGAGGAAGGTATGTATCTGAACCTCTTGCCCACTTGTCCCAAATAGTCTGACTTCCAAAGTCCTGGCCCCATTTCTTGTCGCAGCCACCTCTGCCTGAGTTTCTGCTCTCCCAGGTTCATGTAGCTCCATTACAGCCTCAGTTTCTCTAGCTTTTTACTTGCTTAGGACCTGGCTTTCTCCTGTAGTCTGACTTCTACCTGGATTCACTTGAACTGGCTTCATCAGGCAGTTATAGTCCCTAATACCTCCACCTTCAAACCTAGCTGCAATGTTTGGTTTGGTTCCACAGTGCTCTTTCAGAAAGCATTAGAAATCCTTTCTCTAAAACTATCAAAAGGCTCCTTCGTTCTACTCTTTTACCTCCAACACAGGAGACAGCAGGATAGAGTTGTCTTGGCAAGCTAGTTCCCCTTTGACTTCACTTCTTATTGATAGCTAGGCCAAATACAAGTCTGGCTCCCCTTTTTGAGAGGCCTCAGCCGATGGTGACACTCCAGTATATGTCTCAAATCCCCACCTCTGAAGGATAGATCCTAATCAAGCAATGATCAATTGACTGATAATAACCAAATGGCTCAGGAATTCAGAGTTCCTCAGTTGTTGCTGTTGGTGTCATTTTAAAATTCTAAGTCTTTTTGGGCCCTACCAAAGAGCTGGTCAGGAAAAGTACTGAGGTAATCTATGCCCTGGAAGCAAGTTCATTGACAATTTAGGTACCCTCCAGACTTTTTCCATCTTCTGATGAACCAGTCAAATAACTTGGAAAGGTAGCAAAATGTAAGAGTCACATGCTTAATACTAGCATCACTGGGTTGTTCTGGGGGTGGGGAGGAAGTGCTGTGCAAACCTTAAAACCTCTGCATATGTGAAAGTTATTGGTATTGTTGATTACATTCAGATTTATAAATCTCTTCTAAAAAGTGACAGACCACAGTCAAAGAGGAATAAATCCAATAATCCAATATTTTCATTGTTTTTTTTTAATGTAGAGTCATGCTTACCTCTAGTAGCTTTGCAAATTAAAAAAAATACCTCCTGACTCCCCAAGCAAATTTCCAAAAGTC
This sequence comes from Petaurus breviceps papuanus, assembly GCF_028583685.1. Taxonomy (NCBI): domain Eukaryota; kingdom Metazoa; phylum Chordata; class Mammalia; order Diprotodontia; family Petauridae; genus Petaurus; species Petaurus breviceps. The sequence continues at coordinate 2,320,232 of NW_027187309.1, forward strand.
ACATTATTTTCTCTTTAATCTACAAAGATTTCATAAATCATAAAATATAAATGATATAAACTTTTATATTAAGAATGAATGTTAGTATTTAAAAATAAAATCATATGTTTCAAGGGCTACAGTGGTTAAAAACAGGATGAATTCTACAGCTGTAAACTGCTGGATCATGAATTGAGATTTCCAAGGACATTCAGTGATAACAATTCTTTACCTTAATGTCCTACAGTTTAAGGAGTATCAGAGCAATCATGGCTTAGCTGAGACTAGCACGTTTACATAAGAACTTCCAAAAAGATTTTTGAAAATAAGTTATATTTCTATATAAAAGGGGAAAAAACACAAATTAATTCTCATTATTTTTCTGGGCCATCTATTACGGGATAGGAATAAATTGAGTTATTGTCTTGGATTGGTCTCAGACAAACACAGGAGAGTTGTTTCAGATCAGCTATGGCTGGTGTTGACAATCCTGGGTTGAAAATAAAGGGACAGAGTCAATGGAATAATTAGATGGAGAAAATTAAAATCTTGTAGCTTAAAAATTCTATAAAAATTATAACTTATTTACCTAATTCCTTGAATGTTTTCCTCACACACCCCCCCCAGCTGTTAATGCACCACCTTTCAATTACCTTCTCTTTGCTCTGTGTGTGTTTGTGTGTATGTGAATTTGTATATACTTAAATATGTTCATATTATTTTCTCTCAATACAATGCAAGCTCTTTGAGAGCAGGGACTAATCCATTTATGTCTTTGTTTTCCTAGTACCTGTCACAGTACTTGGTGTGTGGTAGCTGATTAGCAAATAGTGTCGATTAATTGATATCATATTTAAATATATGTTACATTTGTTCTAGCTTAATGTATTGATCACACTTTGTAACTGGAAATAATCTCAGGTCATTGACAATTTTTATAGGGCAACAGCGAGTGTCTGTGACTAGTCTGCTGGTGTGTCATGGTTTATTAATGGTTGGAACAAATCTGGGAATCATTGTATCTCTTCCAGTTCCTCGTTTGCAAGGAATTCCCAAAGTAACTGGTGAGTGAAGAATCTTGAATACTTGTGTCTGCATAATCCTTTTTAGATTTAAGTAAACACTCATTTTAAAACATTTTATTTTTCATGATCTATATAGATTAAACTTTATTGGAGTTTTTAGTATCCTTTGATTTAGTATTCTGTGACATATATAAATACACATACATATATGTATATTATATATATAATATATGTCTGATTTTTATTATCAACTTAAACTCTCGTGAGTTTTCTGTTTCTTGGTGTTATTCACTAATTGAATTGAGAAAGCCTTTCAGTTCATTACAAATTAACTTTATTGGTAGTAAATATTTTATTAAAATGTTTTTAAAGACTATTGTATGTTTAGAACTAGGAAAAATCTCAGATATCCTCTAATCCAGAACATCCATTTTACAAAAGGTGAAAGCTAAGGTCCACAGAGTAGAAATTACTTCCCCAACTTCACACAGTATAAAGTTAGTGGTACAAGTAGGATGATAATCACCAGTCCTTCTGTCACTTCTCTTCCATTTCTCACAATCGTAGCATCAGAGAATTGGAGAGGAACCCAAGAAATGGTCTATTCTAGTCCATCCCATGTTGGAGTGGGAATGTGCCGGACAAGTGGTTTTCCACCTGTACATTGTACAGTGTACTTGTACCTTCCAGATGTACATTGATGGAGAACTCAGGACCTTCTGATGTAATCAATTTCAGATTGCTCTGACTTTTTTTTTAATGTTTCCTTATGCTGAGCCAAAACTGATTCCATCCTTTTCTTCTACTTATATTGTGTATAGCAAGCAAAATAAGCCTAATCCACCTGATTTACCTTTAAATATTCAAATACAGTTACTATTGTAAAAAGAGTACTGAATATGGAATCAAAAGAATAATATTCACCTCTTGGCTCTCTTAGTTACATCTGAATGACATCCATCAAATCATATCACCTCTCTGATTCTTTCTTTCCTCTTGTAAAAATGAAGGAATTAAACCAGATTACCTGGAAAGTCCCTCCCTTCCACAGTCTATGATTCCATACTTTCCCAACCCCACCCTATTCTTTCTCTTCTCCCAGCTAACATATCCTTTCTGAAATTTCCTAAATCATAGTTGTATGTGATTGATATTCTCAAGACCACAAGTTTTCAACATATACATTTTTCATCTCTTATGATGCTCTGAAGTATATATCCTACTGCTATTTCCGTGAGATAGTGTCTCACACAATTATGTCATCCTCTGTCACAAAATGACAACATTAAAACAACACATGACTCTTGTTAAGCAGTTTAAAAAATGAAATGGAGAAGTTGAGGTATTGGTTCAATGGTACATAGTATGCACTTAATAAGTGTTTGTTGATTGAACGATTGGATTCATTTACAGCAGTTATGATATCTGAAATAACAAAAGTTTGTAATGTAAGGAGTAAATATTAAAAGAAAAGCATATGAAGATGAGGTGACTATATATGCATATATACATGTCTGTATACAGATATACAATATGTATTATATTTACATACATATGTATATATACATATATGCATATATGTAAATACATAGTTTTCTATGAAATCCCTGAACGATAATATGTGTGTGTGTATGCACACACACAGACACACACATTGTAGTTCAGGTGCTTCATAGGAAAAAAAAAACTTACTTTTTATAGAGACCTGGAGAGGAAGTAGCACAGACAATAAGGTAGAAGTCTTTATTGTTCAAAGATAGTAGGGATTGGTAATATTTGGGCCATATGGTATGTATAATACTACCATTTTTGAAAACTGATGAAGTAGTTCAGGTTTACATATGAAACTGCAATTTACAAAACTATACATTTTGGGGATCCTATCAGTCCATCAAAAAGCACATATTAAGTACCTTCTAGCATCCAGGCCTGGTACTAGATGATAAAAAAATATTCTTAAAGATAAAACAGCTCCTGCTCTGGAGGAGTTTACATTCCAGGGTGGGGAAGGGGAGGAGGAGGGAGAGGTGTACACATATAAATAAAAACAAAACATACAGACAGCAAATCCAAAGGAACTAGGAGATGAAGGGGAGAGTTAGTATCTAGACCCATGAAGTTCAGAAGAGGCTCCATGTAGAAAATGGCACTTGAGCTAAGCTTTGAAGGACCACTGGGATTGTAAGAGGTGTAAATAAGGAGGAAGCAGAGTGTACTCTAGGTATAGGGGACAGACTATACAAAGGCCCAGAGGTGGGAGGTGGTGAGCTTTGTGTCAGGAACAGCAGAAAAGCCAATTTAACTAGAATACAGAGTGAAGAGGAATGATGTGTAGTAAGTCAGGAAAGGTAGGTTGGAGCCAGGTTATGGAGGTCTTTAAATACTAACCAGAATTTTAATGCTAGAGGCCATAGGCAACCAATGGAGATTCTTGAATAGGGGATAATTTAGGAATTCTTTTTAGAAGCTGTTTAGACCAGTGGTATTCAACTCAAATAGAAATGGGCCACTAAACAAGGTCTTTGACAAGTCTGAAAACCACATATTAACATTATCCATGTTATATTGTAGTTTTATTTTTTAAAAATATTTCCAAGTTACACTTCAGTCTGGATCTCCAATAGGCCATATGCATATCTCATTGTGTTTAACATCTCCGATGTCAAATTATTAAGCTGTTAGAACAAATAGCAAAAAAAGAATATTGGTTTTGGAGTCAGAAGACTTGTGTTCAAATCCTCCCTCTGATGCTTACTACTAGAGTAACCTTGGTTAAGTTACTTGACCTCCCTCAGCCTCAGTTTCCTCCTCTATAAAAGCTATACTAAATGGCCTCTGAGATCCCTTCCAGCTCTAGATCTGTCCAACAATCCTTTGATACCCTGCCTCTCTCAGATCTCCATCTTCAAAATATTCAGATTATTTATCTCCCAAACTAATAACAACATAAGCTGATAACACTTTGACTTGAGTTGACTATCTCAGTGTTAAAATTATTTAGATATTTCGGGTAGGGCATAGGAGTCAAGTCAAATGAACAAGCATTTATTAAGTTCATATGTACCAGACATTTTAAGGACTGGCAACCTAAAGAAAGGCAAGGGACAGTTCTGCTCTCAAGAAACTAACAGTGTAACGGGGAAACAACATAAACACCTATGTACAATCTATATGCAGGATAAACTGGAGATAAACAACAGAGGGAAGACACTAACATTAAGGTGGATTGGTAAAGACTACTTACAGAAAGTGGGAGTGAAGTTCAGACTTGCTTAATATCCATATACATCTAAAGGTAGTAATGTTCTCTACTTTAAAAGTATGTATTTTCTCCCCCTCAGGCAGAGGTATGGTTTCTTACCATGCACATAATGGCCCCGTGAAATTCCTTGTTATGGCTACAGCTTTAAACAAGAAAAACAAAAGTCATTCCAGAAATAGTCTGCTTCCCAACTCTGAACCTCAGGATGATGACCAGAAGGACATCTTTCCAAATGAGGTATCTAATTCCTGCCTAAGTCAGAGCTCCCCTGACAACGCAGTTTGGTTAGGGGACTCAGTGGGATCCATCACCCAAAAAAGTGACCTGTCATCATCGTCTGGATCATTAACTTTGTCCCATGGATCCAGCTCTTTGGAGCACGGGCCAGAGGACAGCACCATTTATGAGCTCTTGAAAGATCCAAATATTGCACTTAATAAAGGGAAGAGCCACCAATTCAAGAAAACAAAGTCAAGTTCAGTATTAGTCATCTGTGGAGGACAGGGTCATCGAAGAGTGAATAAGAAAGCCAAGCAACAGCGGCAAGATGAGCTGGTTTCTTCTGTTATGGTCTGGCAGATTCCTCTGTTAAATATATAAAAGTGAATACAGAGTACTTAACAGTCGTGGTGTCTGCGATTGAGGATAACTTTTTAACTAAATCATAGAATACATGATTTAGGCTGTGTCGACACTGGTGGGGGGGTGGGAGGGGGAAGCACAGTATTTAGGGAAAACATGTGCAATATAGTAGTGGCGGCTACTCCGTCAGTTCGCCTATTTTATTCTCTGCTGCAGAATTGGGATTACAAGCACTATGGAAACAAGTTTCAAAGTTGGAACAATTTTTTAGTAATTTGAAAGTGCAAGGAAATGTGCACTGGGGTTTTGGTGGAGTTTTTTTGTTTGTTTCTGTTTTGTTTGGTTTTTTTTTTTTTGCTACTGTAGCTGATACTCTAAATGCTAAACTGATTATATCAATTCATCCTCTTCAGAGCTCTTGTGACTTAATCATCCTAAAGACATTCTCAAACTAAGAATTTATAAGTGCTAAAAATTCAGCATATGGGATAGTGCAAGAAGACTTTGTATTAACAATTCTGAAACCATTCCTACAACTTTTCAGATGTGTGACTTTATTTATGTTTTCCTTTATATATTTCAGAGTAAAATTTGTAACAGTTAGAAAAGGCAGGGAACGCATATCAGTCCATATGTTCTTGTTTGCTTTCATAAGTCAGCTATTTTTTCCAAAGTGATATGCATGTTTCATATATTTTAACAAATTAGCATTTTATATTACATTTTTTCAATAAAAATTTGAGGTAAAAATTGTAGTCTATGTATAATCTGTAACAGTATTTCATAAAAGAGAACATTTTAAAATAAAATGTTCAGTAAGTGGATGACCTTTAAACACCTCCTACCAAACAGCATATTGTTAGCTCCTAATATTATAGTAATACTTTTTTTGCTAGAATCCTATGTACTTGCAGTGTTACAAGAGGTATATGTAGCATAGAAAAATTGTTAGCTATTCCTTTTACAGAGTCTCTTGCATTTGCCGAACTTGAACCAATACAGCTATTTCTCCAAGCAGATTGAGTATTCATTCTGAAGGCTTGTTGGTTCTAGGTATTATGTACACTTCATTACTGGCAGTGAGACATGAGCAAAGAAAACTGACTCCCTTTATTCCATAAGGGTATTTCCTGCAAAATGCACATGTCTGTGTTCTGCAGTTGCACAGCCAACTATAACATGTTGAGGTACATGAGTAATGCATGATTTACATTTCACTTGAGACTGTATGTATGTCAATATTTTACTTCCAAAAAGGGCAAATAACTAATGGAGGTATTCATTTGAAATCAATTTCTATGCACTTTAAACATGGTTTTTAAAATTCTACTTTTATGATATAGATGAATATTTTCTAAGGTTCATCCACATTTTCATGAAAATAATGTTTTAATCTCTCTTAAGCTTTCTAAACTGTTAGCTGCTATGTGAGTTGATAAATAAAATCTGACTTTTATGTAGAAACAATAATATTATGGCTGCCTAATTTCCAGGAAATCCAGTGGGGAGATGATATTCTCTTGAGGCAAGAGGACACTGACCACATTTTGTCATAAATGGAGTTTGTGTTATCATGCAGTCTTGAGTAATACTTTAAATTAGGAATAAATATTAAGGAACTTGGAAAATATACACTAACCGCTTTTCACTGATTTTAATTTAAATGAAGTCAGGATCATTCAGAAACTATAAAATGTTAAAATTTTCAAATGTAAATGAAAATTGAAATATTTGAAAGAATATTATCATGGAATTTTAGAGCAGGAAGGGACCTCAGAGAGCTCCTACAGTCTTTTCCATTTCTGGCTAACACTAGAAAGCAACTGAAAATTTTCGCTGCCAAATTAAATGCAAGCTTTAGCATTTTTTAAAATTTTCAGCCACATTATTTAAGAAATTACTAGGTCTTCAGTAGTAGTATTCATTATCTCCAAAGCATAACAGTCAGCCATCAAAATGTGCTTACACCATCATTATTTACATTTTAAAAGTATGTTAAGATTTCAGTTTGTTTTTATGAAGTTTGACAATGTTTTCTAAAAAAAACTATATAATATTCACATGAGCTCAGTTTATATGTTTTATTTTCTAGATATTTATTATTTAATTTTTTTCTAGTTTCCATTTTCTTTGCTTTTAGAACAGTATATGTGTATGTACATACATATGCATGTGCTTACACATGTTTACACACATAAGCAAACTCCCTCAGAATTGCCCTCCCTCCATGGAATTTTGTTTGACATAAAACAAAAACACAATCTTATTCTGTGGTGAAAATACTCTTGTCAATTTTTCTAGACATAATGGAATAGGTACTGCATCCCAAGTTTGCTATATAATGGGTACAATATTATATATTTTTCACTTTAATTTGAGGAGTTGTATTAACAGCAATGACATACATTCAAATTTTAAAGGAAGAATATGACATTATCTGTAGGTAAGTAACCTTTCTTTGGAGCTCATGGGAAACTGAATCCATAAAACAGAATTCTGAATGAGTCCCTAAATTGGTTCTATTATTTAGTCTAATCTGAAGGATTGAGGCAGAATTCATTCATTCATTCATTTTACAATTAATTTAGAGAATCTGCTCAAGCACTCCCAAAATTCTTTGCCTTAAGATAGATGGATAAATAGGTAGATTAGATAGATAGACAAACAGATAGACAGAGCATTTATTAAGCACTCACTATGTGCCAGACACTGTGCTATATGCTGCAGACAGACACAAAGATGAGCAAAGAAGATAGTCCCTGTCTGAAAAAAAAAAGCTTACATTCTAGTGGGGGAAGATTTTGCTTTTGAGGTGCTGGAAGGGAGGGGGAGAGGGAGAGCATGGAACATGGGGATGGGAGTTGTTAAGAGTGGACACTTAGTTTCTAGTAAGGTAGAAATGATTGGAGAATGAGACCATGGTAAGAATAGCCCCTGGAAGTAACACTTAAAAGATAACCAGTATCTTGGGTTTTTAAATTTTTGTTGTCATATCTGTTGATATCTATGGACCCCATCTCAGAATGTTTTTAAATACATAAAATAAAACACATAAGTTTACAAAGAAACCAATTATACTAACACATGCACAATTTTTAACAAATTCATAGACTTTAGATTAAGAATCCCTTTAGTGGTATGGTCATTTAAATTGTTTAGTGCCCTCTGTTTGGGTAGACATAATATTATAAATAAAATGAGTAGGGATACTACAGAAATATCCAGAAGTCACTAATACAGAAAACAAAGCTTTCCATAGGTTTTATAAGCCTTATCAGAGGTCTTACTCATGAGTTTATTTGGCAAGTCCAATAAGTAGTGTTAACAAAATTCTCCTTCCCTATCACATTGTCTGGATGTCTAATTTCACTTCCTTTTCATGAAAGCCAAATGTACTTTTGCCACCAGCATGCCAGCTTTGGACTTATTGTATTACAAGAGTAAGACTTTATTCCCAATATTGTTGTAATATGTACTACTCAGATACCTCAGTCACATGACCCGGACTTCACAAAGGCCATGCCTGCAGAGCACAACATCTGGTAGGTCCTAACAATCTGAAAAGGCTTTTTGACTGTGTGTATTGCCTAAGGAACCACATGGCTAAGTATGGGCTACATATGTAAATATGGAGAGGTTCATCACCATAGAGGTGACAAGTTCATGAGTTTTTTTTTTCACAGCAACTCTAGAAGTCACTCTGCTAAATTGTAAAGGAGTTGTAATCTGCCTTACCAGAAGGAATTCCATACTGCCAAAATCACAGGTCATTGAAATATGGGTAGTAGACAAAAATTTGGCACAATATTAAAATGTATTTTACAAAATTGTTTTCTTTCTTATTCTTGCCCCCCCCTTTTTTTCCTAAAGCAAATCTCTAAAATTTGTAGCAAGAGGGATTTAAACTGAAAATTGTACTGGGGATGAGGGGAAGGGCAAGTAGTGACATCTAGCACTATCTAACCTTTCTGAAGAAAGTATTGATGACTAGATGACTTCTGAGGTTCCTTCCAATTCTAGATATATGATCAATTGAAATAAGACTTTGAGTAATATAGAAGCCCTTGGCTCTTTCATTTCTGAATTCAGAGTAATTTTTCAAATATATTTTTGTCATTATCTCCTATACCCTTCTTTACACTGAAGTCATCAGGTATAAAACTCTATTCTGACTTAGTTTGAAGGATCCTGTCAAGTTTCTACTTAGTCTTTTTAGACTTCTCCATTCTCTGCAAGATATGTATATTATATATATATATATATAATATATGTTTATATATTATATATAGTCTCATTATCTGCATGCTGTTGGTTTATTAACATCAGAGGTTTCCAAACTTTTGGGTCTCCATACCTTTTACCTTTCCATAAACCTTCCTATACCCCCTATTCGATATGATGGAAAATAAATTCTAAAGTGTTCCATGTATGTACCCATGAGAAAGAAAATACATTAAATTTTCATTAAAAAATTTCTTTTGTACATAAGTTTTTACTTTCTTAAAGTTGTTGTATGTCTATGAGAATAGTTGAATAAATTAGTGAGAGTTTTGATTCTGTCTTGCCAACAAAGAGTTTTCAGAATAATTTTTGAAAGTGATACCCACAAATCATTCTTGGTCTCTAGTTTGTTTCTGACTTTGGAAGGATGTTGGTACTCTCAACAATAAAAGGGAAGTTTGAAAGGGGGTGTCTTTAGGGACATAAAAGTTTTGTTTTGAAGATGCCTACAGGACAATCTGGTTAGAAATGTCCAATAAATAGCTTGTGATGTTTCCAGATAGGACTCAGGAAACTGACTGAATCATTTATTTCCATATGAATTACCAGATATGTATTGTGGTTATCAGGTTTGACTAGTCTCTGAAAGTTATCTATCAAGGCCTGGATATGTCAATTTCATTATTGATACAGAAATACACATATGATCCCTCTTAATTCTAGTGCCTTTCCTCTTATAATTTCTTCCTATTTATAGCTTGTTTTATGTGTGTGTATACATATATATGTGTGTGTGTGTGTATGTATATATTTGTTTGCATGTTGTCTCCCACAATAGATTGTAAACTCCCTAAAGACAAGGACTGTTTATGATAGGCACTTTATAAATGTTTATTAATTGATTATTTGACTATTGAAGATAGTGGACTTCTGTATTGTTTATCTTGTAGATAAAGACCTAACTTGATATTCTTCAGTAGGGAGTTTTAAATCATACTATACTTGTCTTTTCTTCCTCTGACCATTATTGGATAACATCTTTTAATGACCCCTATGGATTTACATCACCATTTCTTGGTATGCAAGAAGCTGCTTCCTCCTTATACCATTCAGTTCTAAATCTCTACAGGAAGGCTTCTACTTTGACACTACCTATTCTGGAAAAGGGATATAGAAATGAATTTCAACCTCACAATTCTTATTACTCTACCAAAATATAGAGGAAAACATGTCTGACACTAATTCCAAGGTTCTGTATCCAAACCTGGATAATGTGAGCTATAGCCTGGAAAAATGAAAAGATCATCTTCAAAGACTAAAAAATGACATCAGTTGAGCTTTGCAGAAACAGAAAAATATGTTTTCGTCATCCTCAGGGCTCTTGTCTTCGGTCCATGTTGTGAATAATAGATTAGTTGAAAAATTTTCATTTTATAGCAACCTCCTAATTAAACAATAAAGCTTTCAAATTGAAAAGAGTATCTTTATCCAAATAAAAATTTAGACTTAGTAAAAAAACAAACAAAACTGGTACCAAAGCATTATATATTTTTAGACCATTGAAATCGATGAAAATATTTCAGTTAATGATTGAAAAATATTTATTAAGCATTTATGTGCCAGGGACTATGCTAAGCACTGATACAAATATTTTTAAAAACAGAGACAGTCTCTGCCCTAAAGGAGCTTATATTCCAATAAGAGAAGTTAACACATATAGGGAAATTATGACTAAGGAAGCAAGTTCTGTTCTGGGGAGATGTAAAAAGCCCTAACATCTCTAGTCAAATGGTAAGGTAAGATAACCTGACTGGATGACTACATGGGATGTGAAGCTAAAGTATTATATGGAATAATATTGGTTTAAAATCGTGGGTAAGGGGGCGGCCAGGTGACTCAGCGAGTAAGAGCACTGGCCCCAGTGTTGGGATGACCTGGGGATAGAATCCAGGCTCAGATACTTAGCACCACACCCAGAAATAACTGGCCATGTAACCTTGAGCAAGTTACTTAACCCCCATTGCTTTCATAAAAAAAAAAAAATCGTGGGTAAGTTTGCACAAACTCAGTTACTAATTCACTAGGATGATTGAAATCTCAAATATATATTTGTCACACTCTCTTACAATAATCAATTCACTTTAAGCCTAGTGAAAATATAATGGCCACTCAGGTCCACATATCCTGAAAGGACAGTGATATAGTTGGGATAGAACAAGTAGTTTTCAAAAATATTGTTGGGTAAACATTTGCCTCTGTTTTTATAAAGAGTTTTGTTATTAAATGAAAAGCTTTAATACTATCACACATACTCCAAGCTCCCAGTTAAGGAAATTCCTAAAATCTAAGCAGAAGTTTGTCTATCTACCCTAATTTGCATTTTTATATTTCGCTAACCCCTTCTTTGTGATTGAGACAAATTTCAAGTTACAAGAAACATTTGAGTAAAGATGTAAAAATAATATATTAATGTCTGTTTGCAAATAGGCACCAAGAGGGAAAGTTGGACAATAAGCAGACTTTTCTTGTAATTTCCCTCAGTTGCTGAGGAAGTGGGTCTACTTGATGGTGTGTGTCTTAGTATTTTGCCCAGGGATACATTTAGGGCCAATGGGTATTCTTGATTTTTCCCTTCTGCCCCAGCTCAGTACTACTTTCTCTTCTTTCACTGGTTGTACCTTTCTTGATTTTTTCCAGCTTGACTCTTGATCTGCCTAATCCTCCTATAACTCTGTCAAACCCTTGAAATCTCTCCCTGGTTCTGATATAGGTCCCAGTTTTATACAAATTTTTCATGACCCCATCTCTCACCCAGTTGGAACAGTCTTGCTATGTAAAGTCACTGCAATTCATCCAGTGGCTTTCAAAGACTTTACAATTTATCTAAACTTTAATTGATTGATTCACTATGTGTTCTTAACTAATCAGTATATCAGGGCTAAATGGGATAAAAAGGATTTTGACTCTTTCCTTACCAATGAAAGACCTGTACTTGTTCTCCATCCTTCCCAAGAACCATTTCAAAGGAAGGGGTATTGTTGGTATGGGACAAGTAGATTTCAAAAATACTTGCTAAGTTCAAGACGATATCTGTTTTATAGGATATCTATATATTTTTATTTCTTTTAGGTATTTTCTGATTCTACCTTCTAATACAGAGTATTTTACTGAAAAGATATTTAAATATTTTACAAAGAGAAAAATAAGAACAATAAAAGCAATAGTTCATATCTATAGTATTTTCAAGTTTTAAAAATGTTTCCCACATACTAGTCTTTATGAGTATTATTATATCCATTTTACAGATTAGAAAAGTAAGTGTGAGGCAGGTGAAATGACTTGCCCAGGGTCACACAGCTAAATCTTTAGAGCTAGGCCTCAAACCCCAATCTTCTGACTCCAAATACAATATTCTTTTCAAAATATCATTTCTCTTAGATATATGTATAAATGTATGTATTTAATAGGTAAATTATGATACAAATTTGTTAAAATGAGGCTATCTAGTACACTCAGTAGAATGATAGAATGCTAGGATTACCTAGTTTAAATTCCTACTTCTGAAACTTATTAGCCTGTGTGACCCTGGACAAGTCACTTGTTGCTGTTTGTTGTTCATCTTTCATTTTTTTTTTTTTGCTTTTTGGAGGGCAATTGGGGTTAAGTGAGTTGCCCAGGGTCACACGGCTAATTTTTGTGTTAAGTGTCTGAGGCCGGATCCAAACCCAGGTCCTCCTGACTCCAGGGCCAGTGCTCTATTCACTGTGCCACCTAGCCGCCCCTCATCTTTCATTCTTGAAGAAGACCAATTACATCAAGAGGATGACGTTGACTTGTGAGTGAATTGGATTTAAGTGAGGCAAGCTGTGCCAAGTCACCAGCTGCACTCTCTCCTCCAGAGTCAGCAGTTGACTGGCAAGGGCCCTGAATGCAGAGGAAAACATTGGCCTTTTTGGACATGTCACTCACATTTTACATGCAAGGACTGATATAGGACAGTGTTGTATAGATTCATTGGAACAAAGTAAAATAATAATCAAATTTATTAACTAATAAAGTATACAATTTTGACATCTTTAAAAATGTTTAATATGCAACGTCTTTTTTTTTTTAAGCAGTTGGGGTTAAGTAACTTGCCCAAGGTTACACGGCCAGTTTTTTTGTGTGGTTGTTACGTGTCTGAGGCCGGAACCGATCCTGGGTTCTCCTAACTCCAGGGTTGGCGCTCTACTCACTGTACTACCTAGCCTCCCCACAATGTGTCTTTTTAATGCAACCATTTCCCTTATAGGATTTGACATTGAGTTTACAAGAGTTTGATATATTCTTCTTTGACATATTCATATTCTCCATTATGGAATTACAGGTCACATTGGCTACTTACCATATCTTTGGCTAATAGTCTATTTTCCCAAGTCGACTCAATTATACATAATCTGTACATTTCTTGACCTTTTACAATGTGTGTCCTTGCAATATTCTCTATTTCATAATTTCTGTAATTCTAGAACAATTCTGCCTCTCAGTCTGTCAGTCTTTTCTCTTTTAATCAGAGTTCATCATTTCCTCAATGATGACCAGACTCCCAGGCCCACCAGAAATTTAAAACCCCCCAACAGTTTTGGGGAAGATGTTTTATAGTTTGGACCTTACAGGCTCACAGGAGTTTATCATGACAATGGTTTGGTATAGCCTGAAATTTTTTTCTTAAAGTCAGGGAATAAATATTTATTAAGTGCCTACTATGTGCCAGCCACAATGCTAAGTGCTAGGAATACAAAGAAAGGCAAAAGACAGTCCTTGTCCTTAAGGAAGTCACAATCTCACGAGGGAGACAGCATGCAAACAGCCATGTTGTAGCAGCAAGCACCCCAGTGTCCCCAGGGTGCCTGCTCACACAGGTTCTTGGATCTGCTTTGTTAAAGGAAAGCAACTCAAAATGGGTTAACAAGCTTCCTTCAATCAGTCAGACATATATAGTTTACCTTGTTCAGGGGAAAAAGGTCAGCACCCCGAACTTCAAAGCATACAGGCAGAATTATCAAGACAGAAACAGATCAAGTAGACAGATTTCCAAACTGTCCAACCATTACATCCATACCAAATCAGCATCTGGGTTTCCACATCTGGGTTTTTTCAAAGCCAGGGGGCCCTGGACAACGGCTTCCCAGAATCCAGATCAAATCACAGAACACTTCTCAAAGTGAGTCCCAAAACAAAGCTACACATCAGGGCTTATATAGCCTTCTCCTGGCTCAGAGAATGTAACAACCTTATTGACTCACTGGCCAATCAAGAAGTATCTACTGAAAAACAAGCCTCCCACCCCAGGCTTCAGGTGCACTATAGCCTAGGGGCAGGGAAGATCTTCCAAATCTGCATTCCCATTACATATGTACAAACAAACTGCATACAGGGTAAATAAGAAATAATTAAGAAAGGGAAGCTATCAGAATTAGGAGAGGTTGCAAAAAGATTCTCTGTAGGAGGCAAGATTTTAGCTGAGACTTGAAAGAAGCCAGGAATCCAGAAGGCAGTGGGAGATGAAGTGTCTTGTTGAGTAACAAGAGGGTCTTAACAAGTAAAAATTACCTTATACACATTTTCAGGACTTTTCTGTTTAAATTTTTTTTTTACCTGTGAAAAACATTGTATCTTCATGGCAACAGTTAGTAGCTTTTGTTAAAAACAAAAAAACTCTTCTTCTACCAACTCCAAGAAGCCTGTCCCACACTCCATGCTATACAGGAACCAAGAGTAACCCTTCTAGCTTCCAGGTCCCTCTGAAAGTATTAGCTTGTTTTCTAAGGATTAACTAGTTCAGGGTTTCTTGCCTCAGAACTGTGAAGAGGACTGCCTCTCCACAACCTCAACAAGCTCTGCCACACCAGCACTCCTCACCCCAGGACCACCACCGAAGACTGTGACCCAGATCCAAGCAGGGCAAAGCAAGACAATCTGTCTTCAGCACCAGCAAAGAAATTCCTACAATTGCTCTTTTTTTTAAATGCTTTATTAACTTCTGATTTACATCATTCGTTTCTGCCAAATTTTGAGTTACAAATTTTCTCCCCGTTTTTCCCCCACCCATCCCCCCAAAACAGCAGTCCCACAGGATATCCCCACCTCCAATCTGCTCTTTCCCATATTTTCTCCCATACCCGTTTCAACTTTTCCAGTGGATCTCTATGCCTCAGTGCCTGTATATCTTTTTTTTTCTTAATAACATGTAAGATGGTATTAATAATCGTATATATATATATATATACACACACACACATATATATATATATATTTGAATATTTGATTTTAAAACTTTCAATTCCACATTCATTCCCTTCCCCACCTGCCACCTACCCCCACTGGGGAGACAAGCAGTTCAGTATAGGTTGTACATGTACGGCTAATGCACAACAATAACATAGTAGATGTATTGTAAAAGACTGACTATATTTCCCTCCATCCTATCCCACCTCCCACTTGTTCTATTCTCTACTTTGATCCTGTCCCTTTTCAAAAGTGGGTGCTTCCAACTTCCCTCCCTGCCAGCCTGCCCTTCCTTCCATCATCCCCCCTCACATCCCCGTCCCCCCTATTCTCCCGGAGGGTGAGATCCCCTATTTAGTGTGTATTACCCTCCCTCCTCAAGCCAGATTCAATAGGAATAAGGTTGACCCATTCCCTTTTGCCTTCCTATTCTTCGCCTCCATTGTAACCATTTTCCCTTGCCTCTTCTGTATCAGATAGTTTGCCCCACTCTGTCTCTCCCCATCTCCTCTCATTATATTACTCTCACCTCTTAATTTCACCTTTTAAGTATCATCCCTTCCTGTTAAATTGGTCCTGTGCCCTCTATCTATGTATACCTGTAAACGTATATACACACATTCACATATGTATTCATATGCCTGCATACCCTCATATAAAGACACACACACACACACACACACACCACACATATATATATATATTTCTAATCCCTTCAACTACTGAGAAAAGTTTCATAAGTTACAATTATTGTTTTTCCATGTAGGAATATTAATATTTCAACTTTGACCAGGTGGCTCAGCGAACAAGAGCACCAGCCCCAGTGCCAGGACGACCCGGATCAAATCCGGGCCCAGACACCCAGCACCACACCCAGAAACAACAACTGGCCCTGCAACCCCGAGCAAGCCATTCAACCCTGATTGCTTTAAAAAAAATAGTTCAACTTTGATAAGTTCCTTATGATTTCTTTTCCCTGTTTACCTTCTCATGCTTCTCTTGCTTCTTGTATCTGAATGTCAAATTTTCTATTCAACTCTGTTTTTTTCAGCAAGAATGCTTGAAAGTCCTGTATTCCACTGAATGACCATATTTTCCCCTGAAACATGATACTCAGTTTTGCTGGGTAGGTGACTCTTGGTTTTAATCCCAGCTCCCTTGACCTCCGGAATATCACATTCCAGGCCCTTCCATCCCTCAGTGTAGAAGCTGCCAGATCCTGGGTTATCCTGATTGTGTTTCCACAATATTCAAATTGTTTCTTCCTGGCTGCTTGTAATATTCTCTCCTTAATCTGGGAATTCCGGAACCTGGCTATAATATTCCTAGGAGTTTTCTTTTTGGGATCTTTTTCAGGAGGTGATTGGTGGATTCTTTCAACCTCTATTTTGCCCTCTGGTTCTAAAACATCAGGGCAGTTTTCTTTGAGAACTTCCTGGAGGATGCTTTCCAGGCTCTTACTTTGGTCATGGTTCTCAGGCAGTCCAATAATTTTTAAATTATCTCTCCTGGATCTATTTTCCAGGTCAGTGGTTTTTCCCATGAGATATTTCACATTGCCTTCTATTCTTTCATTTGTTTGGATCTGTTTAACAGCATCTTGATTTCTCATAAAGTCATTAGCTTCCATTTGCTCCAATCTAATTCTGAAGCAATGATTCTCCTCAGTGAGCTTTTGAGATTCTTTTTCCATCTGGCAAATTCGACTTTTTAAGGCATTCTTCTCCTTATTGCCTTTTTGAGCCTCCTTTGCCATTTGAGTCAGTCTGTTTTTTAAGGTATTATTTTCTTCAGTCAGGCTGTTGACTCTCATTTCATAATTTTCTTGCATTGTTCTCATTTCTCTTCCCAATTTTTCCTCCACTTCTCTTATCTGCTTCTTAAGGTCCTCTATGGCCTGTAACCAGCTTATATTCTCCTTTGAAGCTTTTGGTGCAGGAGTTCTGACTTCACTGATTTCCTCCTGTTCCATGCCTTTCTCCTTCTTATCCCCAAAATAGGAGTGTAATGTTGTAATCTTCTGTCTGCTTTGTTTCCTTTGCCTGATCATTTTGCCACTCAATGATTTGACTTTTGGGCTTTTTGCCACAGTAGGACTCTGCCACCAGACAGGGGAGTTTTCCTCCCAAATGCTGGGGTTTTCTCAGCTGCCGGAGGTATTAGATGGGTGCCCTCTCTGAGGTCTCCACACGCTCTGGCAAGCTGGACACACACCCCAGGACCTCCACCCTGGACTGCAATCCAGATCCAAGCAGGTTAAAGCAAGAGCTATTACCTCTCACACTGGTGCTTGGTCCCCCTACACTCTGCAGGCCAGGAGCTGAAGCAGCCACGTGGTGCTGGCAGGCTGTGCTGGCATCTCAGCAGTTTCTTGCCCCGGGGGTAAAAGCCACGCACTCCCACTTACTGGTCCCAAAGTCCAGACTGCACTGGCCTCTCACCTTGTCCTTCGCATCTATGTATTGATAAATCTGGAAAGGGCCACAGCTGCTGCTGATCTGGAGTCCCTCTGGCAGGTGGCTGGTCAGGCCCGCCCTGGGGCTAAAGCCTTGGTGTGGGGCTGGGCTCGGCTCCCAGAGCGTTGCACTGGCCGATTCCTGCCAGCCTGCTGGGCTGTTCTCAGGGGAGGTTAGCTTCTCTGTGTCATTTTGTGCGTTCTGCAGCTCCAAAGTTTGTTTAGAGTCCAGTTTTAACATGGATTGGGGAGGGTGGAAGCCGGAGCCGCGGGAGGGTCCTGCTTCTACCTACAATTGCTCTTTGATCAGCTGCTTGGTCCCTACCCCTCACCCTTCCCTTCAGGCTTGGAGCTCAGGAAGTAGCCACTGCCACAGAGGCTGCCACCACAGTCACCCCTGCCTCCCTGGGGGCAGGGCCTGGACCATGCTCTTCTCTCATCCAGTTCCAACAGTTTCCCCACTGACCTTTTACTTTCTTTTTGGCATTTATGTGTTAAGAAGCATGGAAACTGCCACAGCTGCCTGTGGTTTGATCTCCTGAGGTCTGCTCCTGCCGATCTGTGCCACTGGTCTGTGCCAGCGGGTGCCCACTCAGGACTGCACTCTGCTCCCAGCCTGGTGTGATAGACCCTTCCTGTCAGCCTGCCAGGCTGTCCTCAGCTGAGGACATATTTCATTCTGTCATTTTGTGTGTTCTATAGGTCTAAAATTTGTTTAGAATCATTTTTTACAGGTCGAGGTTAATTGGGGATGAGCTCAAATAAGTTCCTGCTTTTACTCCACCATTTTCGAGTTCAGGGTTTCTCAATCTAAGATCTGTGAACTTTTGTTTTTAATATGTTAATTTTTGATACAATAGATTTCCTTTGTAATCCTATGTATTTTGTGCATTTAAAAACATTAGTGGGGGGCGGGGTGCATGGGCTTCATGAGATTGCCAAAGGGATAACATGACACAGAAAAAAATTGGAAATCTTGAAATAGGTTGTTCTGCCACAGTTTGTCATTTTGTGACATTATTGTTATTGCTTTTATCTTCAACTTATTGCTTCAGAGTGAACTGGGTTGAAGGAAGGAAGGAAGGAAGGAAGGAAGGAAGGAAGGAAGGAAGGAA
>NW_027187309.1:2339147-2371724 GCF_028583685.1 Petaurus breviceps papuanus
GAAGGAAGGAAGGAAGGAAGGAAGGAAGGAAGGAAGGAAGGAAGGAAGGGAGGGGGGAGGGAGGGAGAAAGAAAGGAATCTAGACAGTAAACCCCAAGTTAAGGGGTCAGAGTAGAGGCAGGACCTCCCCATGGCTCTTGCTTCCACCTTCCTCAATCCATGTAAAAAGGGGACTCTAAACAAATTTTGGAGCTGCAGAACCCACAAAATGACACAGAGAAGCTAGCCTCCCGCTGAGGACAGCCCAGCAGGCCAGCAGGAACCAGCCAGCCCAGGACTCTGGGAGCCAAGCCCAGCCCCACAACAAGGCTTTAGCCTCAGGGCAGGCCTGACCATCCACCTATAGGAGGGACTCCAGATCAGCAGAAGCTGTGGCTGTTTCCAGATTTATCAACACATAGATGGGAAGGACAAAGTGAGAGGTCAGTGCAGTTTGGAATTTGGGACCCAGTAAGTGGGAGTGCATGGCTTTTGCCCCCTGGGCGAGAAGCCACTGAAATGCAGCACAGCCAGCCAGCACTACGAGGGGGCTTCAGCTCCTGGCCTGCAGAATGTAGGGGGACCAAGCACCAGTGTGAGGGGTAATCGCTCTTGCTTTAACCTGCTTGGATCTGGATTGCAGTCTAGGGTGGAGGTCCTGGGGTGTGCGTCCAGCTTGCCAGAGCGTGTGGAGACCTCAGAGAGGGCATCCATCTAATACCTCCAGCAGCTGGAAAACCCCAGCATTTGGGACAAAAGCTCCCCTGTCTGGTGGCAGA
Source organism: Petaurus breviceps papuanus (assembly GCF_028583685.1). Lineage (NCBI taxonomy): Eukaryota > Metazoa > Chordata > Mammalia > Diprotodontia > Petauridae > Petaurus > Petaurus breviceps. The sequence continues at coordinate 2,339,906 of NW_027187309.1, forward strand.
GTCCTACTGTGGCAAAAAGCCCAGGGGTCAAGTGACTGAGGGGCAACATGACCAAGCAAAGGAAAAAGCAGACTTTCTTAAAAAGGAAGAAGCAAGAGAAGCATGAGAAGGTAAACAGGGAAAAGAAATCCTAAGGAACTTATCAAAGTTGAACTATTAACATTCCTACATGGAAAAACAATAATTGTAACTGATGAAACTTTTCTCAGTAGTTGAAGGGAATAGAAATATATATATATATATATATATATATATATATATGGGCATATGAATACATATGTGAATGTGTATATATGACAGGTGTACATAGAGTGTACAGGACCAATTTAACAGGAAGGGATGATACTTAAAAGGTAAAATTAAGAGTTAAAGAGAAGAATATAATGAGAGGAGATGGGGAGAGACAGAATGGGGTAAACTATCTCATTTTAGGGGGAGAAAGAGTAGGGGGGAAAGGGAATGAGAGGGGGGATTATGGAAGGGAGGGCAAACTGGGGGGGAGGGAAGTTGGAAGCACCCACTTTTGAAAAGGGACGGGATCAAAGTAGAGAATAGAACAAGTGGGAGGTGGAACATGAAGGAGGGAAATATAGTCAGTCTTTTAGAATACATCTACTATGTTATTGTTTTGCATTAGCCACACATGCACAACCTATACTGAACTGCTTATCTTCCCAGTAAGGGTGGGTTACAAGGGAGGAAGGGAATGAATCTGGAATTCAAAGTTTTAAAATCAAATATTCAAATATATATATATATGTGTGTGTGTGTGTGTGTGTGTGTGTGTGTGTGTGTGTGTGTGTACTATTATTAATACCATCTTACATGTAATTGGGAAATAAGATATACAGCCACTGAGGCAGAGATCCACTGGAAACGTAGAAAGGGGTATGGGAGAAAATATGGGAGAGAACAGATTGGAGGAGGGGATATCATGTGGGACTGCTATTTTGGGGCGGTGGGTAGGGGAAAAACGGGGAGAAAATTTGTAACTCAAAATCTGGAGGAAATGAATGATGTAAATCAGAAGTTAATAAAACATTTGAAAAAAAAAGTGGGCAGCTTCTGGATATCAAAATTTACCTTCCTTTGGAGAGGAGAGAGAGAGGGAGAGGATGAGCTGAGTAACTAGTTAGGTTCCCATTCAGGAAGCTCAGTCTACTCATAGGTTGCATTTCTCCTTCCATTTTTGAAGAGAACCATGGCATCAGGGAAATGATGATATGACTTGCAGTTGATTTTCATTTGAGGGAGGGAGGGCTATGCAAGGTCACCAGCCTCACTTTCTCCTCCAGAGCCATCTGGATGCAGTGACCTGATATTCATCAGGATGACTGGAAGTGACCCAGGATGCAATGTGAGACCCTACCTCCCCCAAGGCCTTTTCAGGTACTCACTGAGAGTGAGGTAATGGTCATTAAGTGAATAGGCCTCTTTAAGAAGTGAGTCAAGGGCCCTCCTTGCTTAGAGTGAATGTCAATGACAACTGTTTCTCTTTGGAATAGCAAGTCTGAGGGTCTCCCCATTCCAGCTTAATTTTTTTTCCTTTTTCTTTTTCTAATTAAAGGGGCCATCCCTTGACTCACTTCTTAAAGAGGCCTATTCACTGAATGATTGTTATCTCATTCTTAGTGAGTACCTGCAAAGGTCTTGGGGGGCAGGGGGAATGGCTCTGGAGGAGAAAGTGAGGCTGGTGACCTTGCACACTCCTCCCTCACTCAAATCAAAGTCAACCGAAAATCATGTCATCATTTCCCTGATACCATGGTCCTCTTTGAAAATAAAGGACAAACACAACTACAACCTGTGATCTTCAGCAACATTTGCCTTTAGGCATCATTTCGTGACCTTATTCCTCTGTTGGCTTGAATGATGCTCAAAACGCTATTATTTCTAGGAGTCATTCCAAAATGCTCTTAAAGAGCTAGAACGTTTATTGTTTCTTTGGAGTTCAAAATACACACACACAATTAAAAATATAACACAAGAGAATATGAAGTACTGATCCTTTCTTATATGGACATTTTATTTTCTGAAAAGGGAAGAAAAAAAGGCATTTTGTGTGAAACAGAGAAAATCAACTTGAGAAGAAAAATGACAGTGTTGAGGGAACCTGAAAGAAAACAGACCCTAAGCTAAAAGTACTTGGAGAGAACTTCATAACTCATAAAAGTTATGAGGACCAAAGTGAAAGCATGTTTCTCAAAATCATAAGTACCACCTACATTTTAGAAAGATCACATTGGCAACTGAGTGGAGGAGAAACTGGAGTAGGGAGAGACTTGAGGCAGAAAAACCAACTGGAAGTCACTCTTAGAATAATGTGACATTAATGATGATGATGGTATGAACCATGATGGTTTCTATGGGACTGGAGAAAATGGGATATCCCCAAAACAGTTCTTTGAATAAGTTTCTTAATAATAAACCTCTAAGTCAGTTTATTAAGAAACTTATTCAATGAATTGTTTTGGAGATTATGATATTTTATAGTTTATTAACTATTTATTGATAGTTTATTAACTATTTTGATACATACATTAGAAAGGAGCTATATTGATATATATGATATATATATATTTGATACATACATAAAAAGAGGTATATTATTTGGATAATATATTGTTAACCAAAATTATAAGCAAAAGCAAAAAGCAAGTCTTACCCGGGATTAGTAAAATGTGACATGAGGAAGAGATTAGTAACGAAGGGTACTATCACAGCTAGTACTTCTGAGTGGAGACAGCCTCAGGGTATTGAATTGGTAAATGGTAAAGAAGTGGGTGTTACTTAGAAGCAGCTGGAGAAGGGCAACCACAGGGATTAAAAACAAAAAAGATCAACCTAGTTAGTGGAAAAATACTTGACCTGGAATTGAGAGAGTATTGGATTTGAGTTTCATTCTTACTAGATCTGTGATTATGAATAAATCATCTTCGAGCCTCAGTTTCCCCATCTGTAAAAAACAGCTAATAATACTTGCTCTGTCTATTCTACAGGATTTATATGAGGATAAAATAAGATAAAATATGTAAAAGTACTCTGAAACAGTAGAGTGCTATGTAGAATATTTTTCTAAGGTCCTACTTCACATTTTAAAAACTTTTTCCAGAAGACATATGCCATAAGTATACTAGAAGTTGAGCAGGGAAATCAGTATACTTCTTTGCCCAGATGTCTCCTTTGCTCCCCGTGCTGTTGTCTACTGTCTAAACCAAGCTCACCCTCCCCAGTTTCTAGGCCTATAATATCATTGTTGAATGACATTTAAACAAATGAAGAATTATTTTTTTTTGATGTAAACTTTCCCTTTTATTATCTAGATCTGCACCTTCCCAAACTAAATTGAACTTAGATATAGGAATTTCTTTTTTTCCCCCCTTTTGGAGGGCAATTGGGGTTAAGTAACTTGCCCAAGGTTACAAGGCTAGTTTTTTTGTGTTAAGTGTCTGAGGCCAGAACTGAACTCAGGTCCTCTCTACTCCTGGGACAGCAAGTTATTCACTGTGCCACCCAGCTGCCCAATATAGGAATTTCTGATAAAGTCATTTAAATTCTTTCTAATTTCTCTATTCAGCAACTCAGGAGCTAAAGGTCAACTTGTCATTTGGAAACAAAGAAGCCTAGCTTTCTGTCATGCTTCAATTAGCATTAATAATTAATTAAAATCACAGCTCTTTAAAACAGTTTTGACATTTTTAGGGTTTTTTTTGCATTACAATCCTCCCCCAGGACTTTTCTTTGTAAAAAAAAAAAAAAAAGAAAAGAAAAGAAAGCAAAAACCAAAAAGTCAAACCAAATTAACTAATAGTACAATCATGTTTGTCCATGACTTTCATTTGGTATCTGTGGTCTTCTATCCTCTGCTGAGGAGAGGAAGGAATGTTTTAATATCTCTCTTCTAGAGTCAATCAGCTAATTAATTGCAATTATCTGAGTTCAGCTCTCTTTTTTGCAGTTTTAATTTACCTTAATCATCAAATACTTATTATTGCATTCTTTACTTAGTAAAATCTTGTCCTATTAAATCCTCTCTTTCATTCAGTTTCATTTCATAGAAGCTTTCTCAGGTCCTCTGAAAACCGTGTCTTTGGTCATTTCTTATGGCACAATAATATTTTATTACACTCAAATAATTTATTTAGCTATTTTTTAATTAATGAACATTTCCTTAGTTTCCAGTTCTTGTCTACAAAAAAAAACAAAGATGCTATAAATATTTTTACATCTGGATTGTTCTTTTTCTTTGAACTCTTTGGAGTATAAACCTAATGGTAGTATCTCTGGGTTTCAAAGGAGGTATAGTTTATTGATTGGTATGGGGGGTATAGTTCCAAATTGCTTTCTAGAATAGCTAGTCCAATTCACAGCTCCACCAACAGTATGATAGTGTGCCTATCTTCCTACAACCCCTTCAAAAATTGTCATTTTTCTCTTTTTGTCATCTTTAACAATATGATACGTGTGTGGTATATGTGGTAGAACCTCAGATGTTATCATTTGAATTTCTCTTATTACTAGCAATTTGGAGTAGTTTCTTCCATATTGCTATTAATAGTTTGGATTTCTTTCTTTGAGAAATGAGTGTGCCTACTTTTGACCATTTCTCTATTGAGAAATTACTCTTGTTCTTATGTTTTTGTTAAATTTCCTTATTATATTTTAGATATTAAGCACCTATTTAATGTGCCAGGCAATAAGTGCTATAATCTATTTGATAACTTGCTATGATCTTCTTGATAATATTGTTTAATATTTTTGTGTTGATATTCTTTGGGGATATTAATCTATAATTTTCTTTCTCTGTTTTTCTCTCTCCATGATTTAGGAATCAAGACTATATTATAGAAAGATTTTGATAGTATCTTTTTTCCTATTTTTCTAAATAGTTATTTTTAATAATAGAATTAATTGTTCTTTGAAAGTTTGATAGAATTTGCTTCTTTTTTATCCTTTTGTTAGCATTATCTAGTTTCAAGAAGTATGCATTGAAGTCCACAATTACTATAGTTTTATTGTCAAATTCTTCATATAAATCACTTAACTTTTGCTTTAAGTATTTAGACAGTAGAGGCAGCTAGGTAGCATGCTAGATAGTATGATGGAATGTTGGACTTGGTATCAGGAAGACTTATATTCCTGAATTCAGATCTGGCCTCAGACACTTAGTAGTTTACTAGCTATATGACCCTGGGCAACTGAACAACAACAGCAAAATTTAGATGCTATGGCATTAAATGCATTTATTATTATTTTTTTTTTGCCTTTTGCTTTTAGGAGGGGGAAAGGCAGGGCAGTTGGGGTTAAGTTACCCAAGGTCACAGGGCTAGTTAAGTGTTAAGTGTCTGAGTCCACATTTGAACTCAGGTCCTCCTGACTCCAGGGCTGGTGCTCTCTTCACTGTGCCATATTAAAAATTAATACCAATTCATATGTTTAGGAATATTGTAGTTTCCTATTGGTCTTTGTTAATCAAGTATCTTTTTACCATAGTCTCGTCTGAGATCATGTTTGCTAACTTGAATTGTGTATGTGTTTTTTCTTTGTAGTTCACCTGAAACATAATAGATTTGGCTCCAGTGTCTTATTTTATTTTATTACTAGTTTAAATTAGCCATCTTTTTTAATTAAACGATAAACAAAAAAGAAAGTCCCTGAAAAGAAGCTTGATTATGTTTGAGTTAGTTCCATATTCTTTTCATAAATCAATCATTAGTATTTAGTAGTATTTAGATAGTGTTTAGGTATTGTTTTTTAAAGTGTGAAGACTGTTCCCTAATCAATTTCTTTAAAAAAAATTCTTTTTTATATACATATATAAGCTATGTATCCTTCCCCCACTCAGTAACAACAACAACAAACTGAAAAATAAAACCCTCAAAATAAACTTGTGTAGACAAAGAAAAATAATTCCTCCATTGACTCTGCCTCTTTCTTTTTAAGTATATTTAAGTATATTACCTCCCCGGAAGGAGGTGAGTGTTATGTTTCATCTTCAATCTTCTTAGATGGGATAGTGGACCTATTTTATCTTTATATTATCCAGGATCTTGCTTCTATCTTTTTAATTTCTACTAGTGTCTGCACTCAGAGTAGTAGCAATTTACAGATCTCCCCCTATCATCTGTATTTAGAATGATGTCTTCTTCAAGGGAAGTTCAAGTAAGAGGGCTGAAAGTATTTAGAGTCTTTAGGCTGTATGTCCTGATTGCTGAACTCTGGCAGAGCTTTGTCAGCTCACATCTATAATTTCAGGGCCAGAACACTATGGTTATCTGACCATCCAAGGATTTTCTCCATAGAACAGACACTACCTCTTTCTCAGTCATCTCGCTGGCCCTTCTCCCCAATTTAAAATAATTATACATTTCCTCAGTGATATTCTTTAGCAACTTTCAGAAATATTGTCATGTTTGTTATATTAGAATGGTCCCATCATTAGCATTCCTCCAGTTACTTCAGTTCTTTATTTCTTTAATTAATTAAATCTATATAAACATTTTATATATGCCAGATAGTTTATACATTTTGTGGTTATTTTGAATGGGACTTAACTTTCTATTACTGGCTTTTGAATTTTGTAATAATTATATAAAAATGCTATTGATTTTTGAAGCTTTATGTTATAGCTTGCATCTTTGCTGAAGTTATTGTCTCAGTATATTTGCTAATACTTTGGGAAATTTTAAGTAAACCATGTATATCATCAACATATAGGAATAGCTTTATTTCCTCTTTACCCATATTTACAGCTTTATTTTCTTTTTCTTATCTTACTGCTATTCCTAACATTTCCAGGATATCAAATAATAGAAGGGGGAGTGGTTATCCTTTCTTTACTCCTATATTTATTGGGAAAGGTTCTAGTGATGCCTACGACTGCATTACTTATGATTCTTGTTTTTGGTTTTAGATAGATATTTTAGATTATTTTTATAGTTTAATCTTTTAAACTTAGTTTTATTGTCTATGTTTTTGTTTTTAAAATGTATTTCTAGTAAGCAACAGACTGTGGAATTTTGCTTTTTTATTCAATCTGTCACTTTAAAAAATTTTATTGGATTGTTTAATCTATTCACATTTACAGTTAAAATAATTGAATTTATAGTTTCCTCTTATTTTTTCCACATAATTTTTTTTCTATCTTAGGATTTTCCTTCCTCTTCCTCTATAATCACAGTGTTATGTCTCTTCTGTTATTTTTGCTCAATCTATTTTAAGAAACCCCAATTGTCTGGCTCCCTTTCCTTTACCTTCAAGCTTCCCCTCCTGTTTATCAACTCTTTCCTTAGTTTTGTTAATTAGTTCCTTTTTCTTGCTTACTTTTATTTGGTTATTTCTTTCTCTCTTTATTTTCTCTAAGTAAAGTAAAATCTTGCTTCCTCTTATTCCCTTCAACTTGTTTTGTTAATTAGTTTTTAAAATTTAATTTTCTTTACTTTTTTCTAAAAGAAAAGGAATTCCCCCCACCCCCCATTCTCTTCATTATTTATCTTCCCTTTTTGGCTGTTCTTGATTTCGTGGCTCTTATATTAATTTAGTCCTCCCTAAGTCTCTGTGATCTTCATGGAATTAAAGCATCTTCTTCTTCTTCTTTTTTTTTGCTTTTTTTAGGGGGTAAGGTCAGACAATTGGGGTTAAGTGACTTGTCCAAGGTCACATGGCTAATTTTGTGTTAAATGTCTGAGGTTGGATTTGAACTCAGGTCCTCTTTACTCCAGGGCTGGTACTCTATTCACTGTGCCACCTAACCACCCCAGAATTAAAACTTCTAAAGTACATATTTTAGGTTCCATCTTTTTACAGTTTCTATAATATTGACTAGCATACCTTGTCCCTCCAACTCTCCCCCCTCCTTTGCATTGTGCTGAACTTGTTGAAATACAGTTAGGTCTCAACTTGTGTGAATGATGAATCCTGTGAATTGGTTACATTATTTAAATTTTCATTTCATATTTCCACTAGACTAGAACCAATGACCATGTGTTTCATATAATTATAACTTCAAATAATGTGTATTTAAATAATGTGACCACTTTACAGGATTCATTATGTGTACTACTCAGCATTCTCTGTGGTAGGAATTTTCCTGTGTCACTGACTGACATTCATTTTTGATATTTACCCTCCTTATGCTACTTTTCCCCATTTGCCTTTAAATTCTCTCCTTTCGTCCATGACATCCCACTCTTCTCAGTGTCAATTCCCCTTAGAAGATCTGATTCTTCTTCATTTGAAGCAAAATAAGTGTTATCTCTAAGCAACATATTCCTATAAATAATATTCATTTATAGAATATTTCTCCTCCCACAAGAGCATTCATCAGTGGTTACCCCTCCTACAGTTGAAACAGGATTTTTCTCTTTTACCCCCATTTTCAATCCTTCTCTTTACAAGGCTCCTCATCCATTTTTCTGTAACACTCTTCTCCTTGAGACTAGAGGAGTTATTTCCCCTTCACTGTCATCCTTTGACTTGATTTGAATATATACACATATGCCCCTCTATCTTCTTTCTCCTCACTCCCTTTTTATGTGCCCCGCCATTCTGCAATTTAGTCCTATAAAAATATTGATCCAGGGGCAGCCAGGTGGCTCATCAAGTAAGAGCACCGGCTCCAGTGTCGGGATGACCTGGATCAAATCCGGGCTCAGATACTCAGCACCACACCCAGAAATAATAACTGGCTGTGTAACCTTGAGCAAGTTACTTAACCCCAATTGCTTTAAAAAAAAATATTGATCCATCTGTAGGTAAGGTGTGGTGAGGTTTAATCCAATAAGTTCCATGTCTTTTTCTCCTCCAAGATGTCTACCCAACCTCTTCTTTCACTTTTGTTTCCTTGTGTACAAAGAACTTTTAAAAGTGTCTCTGTTCTTATTTTGTTGTTGTTGCCATTGATTGCAGTATTTCTTTTCTTACTGTTGCATTTTTATTATCTGGACTGTTTGAGAAGCAAATAATCTCTTTGAATCTGATTTTCTCTCTAATAATGTTTCAAATGACTCTTTCTACATAAATATCCACCTTTTTTCATTAATGGTTAGGCTCAAATTTGCAGGCTACAGGGCACCTTGGGTTTCATCTTAGACTCCTTTGCTTTTTGGAACACATTCCATTTCATCTTGTGGTTTCTGGTGAGTACAGAATAGGTTAGTATTAATTCAAATTTATATTTTCTTTATATTTGAAAGTCTTTCTTTTTCTCACATGAGGAATTTGTTGTTTGTCAATGGAATTCTGACATTTAATCATTATGTGCCTTGGAGTTTATAGCATAGGTTTGTGTTTGCTTGTTGAGGTCATCTATGATTCGGTTGTTTTGTTTTCTGTGTTCAGAAATTCTGGGCAATTTTCTTGTATTATTTTCTGCATTATGATATTCAAGTTTTGTTTTTGTTTTTGTTTTCCTTTACATGTCATATTCTCCTGGAAGACCTGTAATAAATTGTCTCTATGCATCCTGTCTTTGAGATCAATGTTTCACTTATTATGCTTTCTTTGTTAATCTTTGTTAAGATTATACTTTCTTAGAGGTGGCTAGGTGGCATGGTGAATAGAGTTCTGGCCCTGGAGTCAGGAGGACCTGAGTTCAAATCCAACTTCAGACACTTTACACAAAAACTTGCTGTGTGACCTTGAGCAAGTCACTTAACCCCAACTGACCTCCAGAAAGCCAAAAAAAAAATTATACTTTCTTTCAATGTTATTGATTTTTACTTCTTTTCTTCAAATTATCTTTCATTGCCATGTATTTTCATTCCCAACATATTATTTTCACTTTTGTTTCACTGGTGGGCTCACCACCATGGATTCAGCCTTTTCAATTCTGCCAATAATTTCTACTGTGCAAGCCCTCCCCCCTGCTCTGCTTCATAATTCTTATTTCTCTCTTAAACCATTAGGAAACATCTGGCTGTAGTCCCATACACTTTCAGAAATCAATAAAGACCTTTGCCTCATCAGAGGTTGATTCATTTTTCCTTTTTTTTGTAATATTTATTCATATATGTCTGGACTCTCTGAGATGATATTTCTTTTTTCTCATTAATATTTTCCCTGGTGGATTACCTACTTATGATCAAGGTATTTAATTAATTTTTTTTCCTCCTGAGATATTTGGTAATTTCATTATTTTTTCCTTATATTCCCCTATTGCTCACTTTCTGATTTCTTCCCTTTTGATGGAGTTTTTACTGAAGGCTGGATCTCAAAGCTATCTCAACTGCCTCCCACTGGGCAATTCGTTGTTCATCAGCCTTGGACTCTGCCTCAAGTGGCATTTGGGGGAACAGATCTAGTTTCAGCTAGATGCTGAACTCTTTCCATGTGGTTTCATGGAGTGTCACACATGAGTCCTGCTGTCCCAGAATGAGTAAGCATCTGCCATTTGAATTTCCTTGGTACTCTGGGTATAAAGTTGATTTTTACAGTAGGCCTATGAGTGAGCTTGTGCAGCCCCGTGGAACGTAGTGGGCACTGGGAAAAGGACATTAAGGGTTATTAGCCTTCTCTATTATCAGTTCATCAGGTTTTTACCTTGGTTTGCTTCTTGATGTCCTAGACTATGGAGACATCTGAAATTATTTTTTTGGACATAATTTCTATTTTGGAGAGATTTAAAGGGTCATGAGAATGGGAAAAAAATGTCTAATCCTACTGGGCATATGACCCAGAAGCCATATTGGAAATATGCTAGATCCTACTTCCAACCACCATGTCTATTTCTATTGATCTTTGAGTCATTCACAATTTTGATTCCTTGAAAACTACAGTGTTCTATGATTCATAACCATGTTGCTTCACAAGAAAACTTTATTTTTAATTAGCTCTTGTACCAGGAATCAGGGTAAGATCATTAAAAGTACTTTGCCATTTTCCAGCGACTACTCTCTTTTTCCTTTTCAGTTACAGGCCCAACTGCCCATCTACAGTGTCTGCCCCCAGATTTATGTACTGATTGTCTAATTTCTATGAGATGATCTTCTAACTGCATTTTGGCATAAAGAATGCTGTGTCTGAGGCCAGAAGATATGAATTAGGATCCTGCTTCTTCCATTTTCTATCTGAGTGACCTTGGGCAAGTTGTTAAATTTATTTGGGCCATGGTTTCCCTATCTGTAAAATTAGAGTATTGGAAAATATGGCCTATAGTATTCTTTCCTAGTTCTAAATCTATGATCTTCTGGTAGTCTAGACAATGACACTTTTTAATCCATTCAGTTTTTCCTGTATGAATTCCTGGCCCAATCTGTCTAGAGTGACTGCAGATCGCATAGACCCTGTGAAATTCAAGAGATATTAATCTCTAGATTAAAAGTGATCCTATCTGTGATATTATGCATGGAAAGGAGCATCTGGAAGACCTCACCATCTACATGGAAACCTTCTTACATTTGAACTGTGTTGGGGACATCTATGACAGTGATGAACTCCATATGTTTCAGTAGGGGAAAAAAGTGCTAGATTTGGGTTCTTATCTTAACTCTGTCCCTTATTAACTATATGACAGTTAAGCAAATCACTCAGCCACTCTGTACTTCAATTTTCTATTATGTAAAATGAAGGCGTTGGACAAGACTCCAAATTCCCTTCCCATTCTGACTCTATGATCCTTTGGCAAACTCCCTGTTATGTTTTGCTTTGTTTAAATCACATAAGATTTGTTGAACTTTTATTTGTGGTTGATTATGAAATAATCTTTTACAATATTAATATATACATAGGAAACTCTTTGTTAAAGAAGCGTCTTTAAGTCTGAGTTTTGCTCTAATGAGTTACTGTTTGAGTATGTGTGTGTATGTGTGTGTAGAAACAACAAATAGCAAGTACAATATGATCATTTATCTTTTGCACTTTCCAGTTAATTGCTTGATATGATTTGATATAGAAGGATATATATATATATATATATATATATAGTCTGTCATAGAAAATCATTTGTAAAACCCTGCCTATGCCTTCTCATATTTATATCAAAGGTATCCTCAATACATGTGTAGGTCATTCTTATAAAAAGTCAGTAAAGATAAAGAAGTAGGCATATGGGTCAACATTTATTGATGTCCTCTCAACTGTCTCATTTGGATAGTAATAGCATCACAATATCGATTGTGATATTTTTCCCCATTCTTTTGGAATCTTTCCCTTCCTGATATATACCATAAAATAATCCTTTAATACTATAAAGATGATGTTGCTATCAGCACAGAGCTTCTTGCTATGCATGAATCTTGTTCTGGTCTAGCTCCTCTTCTTTACTTCATCTATAAAATGGCCATTTCTGTGAATATGCCAGCATTGTGCTCAATCAGAATATATAACAGACTCTCCATACAGAAGAGAGAAGCAAAAAATTTATTCAGACACCTGAAAACTACATCCCAACACCAGAAAGTCAAATCCATCATAGTAGCAAAGAAGTTCATATACCATAGCACAGCATGAAGCCACACCATCATTTAGTTTTCTCACAAACAAACATTTACTCACAAACCTGTCTCCTTGAGTTCGTCCTCTTCTCCCTCCATCTCTAACTACTCTGACACCCAGCTTGCTGTGGGCTCTGATCCACGCTTTAGCAAACTCCTCCCGCCACAGGTTCCATGTGATTACATTCAGCCTATTAGGGGGCAGGAAAGATCTTCAAATCACAGAAGGCCTTCAAATTCCCTTAGGCTTATTAAGGGGCAGGGAAGATCTTCAAATTCCTGTTACCATTACATCATAATACACACTGAGAACAGAAAGGTCAAAGGTCAAACAAACCATTACTTGTTAGTAATGAAAATAGATGTTATATCAAGACATTCACAAATCTATCCATTTTCTATTATCATGCTGCCAAATTAATCTATGAATGCTTGGTTGGGTTTCTATGCCAACTTTTTGTGGATTTCTTTTCCTTCAGATGATTTTTTCCTATTTATGATGTGACAGTGCTTGTATTTGCCTACCATCATTCCTAGTCATGTTTTACAAATGAGTTTATATTCTAACCCAATGTTTCCCTTGGCTGCTGTGTGTCTCCATTTGGCAAGCAGAACAGCTGTTTGTTGGCTAAGTCAGTTCTTTGAATTTTTAAGTATTGGACACACTTAAGCTTTTGCAGAATATGGTGATAGTCAAGGCCAATATTTTTGCCCTTTTTCCTTATTTTTTAAAAAAAACATTATTGCATATTTAATAAGCCAAATTGAGGTTAATGCAGTTGTACAGTGTCTTTTTATCGTTATCTTTTCTCCTAATTTGCTATTGATTTTTACCTTTATTCTAAATAGTTAATGGTCTGACTATACATAGCTGATTCTGAAGTAATTCCCATATTCATTGTTTCCTGTTTGTTGAAATATAATTAATTTTGATGTGTGTGTGTGTGTTTGTGTGTGTGTGTGTGATGTTTTTAGGTACTTGCCATGAAGGTCTGACTCTCTTCTCGAAGAAAGTATTCCTCATACATAGAGATGAGATTTCTGAGTAATCTACAATTTCTCAGACTATATAATTTCTCAGACATGGGCCATATTTTCCAGCAACCATGTTGACACTATCCTTTGTGACCATTTTCATAATGAATTGCTTGATATTATTAGTATAGTTGACTTTGTTTAAATGATCCTATTATATTCTTAGGAGAATTTTTTCTACCTCTACATTTTCTGCAGTAGATATTGATTCATAATTAGAAGTTATTTTCATGGTATTAATTTTGTTTGCATTCATCATAAGTGCTACAAGATTCTATGACCTGTTGTCATAGAATTGTAGAATTATAGAGTTAGAAGGTACTTCAAGGTCTATCTAGTTCAGTCTATACCTGAGGAATTCCCTTTACATCATATCCAAGAAATGGTTTTCCAATTCTTATGTGAAAACCTACAGTGAGGGCTGGGGGAGCCTACTACCTCCAAAGGCAGACTATTCTACTTTGGGACATTTCTAATTATTAACTAAATTTGCTTCTTTGTCACTTCTACCCATCATTCCTAGTTTTTCCCTCTGGGACCAAGCAAGAATAGAACTAATTTGTCATCCATGTGCCAGTCCTTCAAATAACTAAAGACATCTTTAATAAGTCTGAGTTTAATAAGCCATCCCCCCCCAAACACATACATATTACATCTTTTCTTTGTTAGATTAAACCTTTCCATTTTTTTCAAATAATTTTCATATGGCACTAATCTGAGACCCATAACCAACCTGGTCACTTTCCTTTAGACAATTTCCAGTTTGCCACTTTCTTTCCTGAAATGAGATTCACAGAACTAAATATGGTACTACAGATTTGGTCTGTCAACAGGTGAATATAGCAGATTTAGCAGTCCTTATTCTTCGATATTATGTTTCTCTTCATGAAGTCTAAGCACATTAGCTTTTTTCCCTTGTCACATCATACTGTTTTCTCATACTGAACTTGCAGTTCACTAAAACCCCAAGGTCATCCAAGTCATTAATAAAAGAAAAATTAAATAGCACAGGTTGCAATGGCAAGCAAAGAAGTAGGTAATTCCTTGTTTCAGTTCAAGTTTCTTTTGAGCCTTGTATCAAGTTTGTTAAGAAACAGAATGTGTGAACCCCACAACTTGTGAACTTCTGGGAAGGATCTGTGGCCATATATAAGGAAGAGCACAAGCTGAACAGACAGAATTTCCTGGGGTAAGCATCTGGAGGCTGGAGCTTCTGCAGGAGAGACCTTTCCTCTTGGGAATTTCTGCTGAGAACTTCCAAGAACCAGGCTGAAGAGCCACCATGACTGAGAGAGGAGGATCCCTGCTTGAGGGATCTGTGTGAAGGATTGGGAATGTGGGTGTTCACTGCATTACCATGTGTACCACCTTCGTGGTTACTGTAATGACTTTGGCTTTCTGGTTCTGGGACTCTGTTTTCTGGTATTTGAATAAAGGCTTTGGTTCTATTCTCCATGTGGAGAGCCTGTTACATTTTGTGATTCACAACTCTACCAGCATATTCATAACCACCATGGGTGTAGTGAATATTGCATTATTTTACAATGTTCAAGTACAGATATTGTAGATTTTGTTCCGATATGACATCAAACTACTGATAACTATTCCTTGATTGGATTACTTAACCAATTACAAATCTACCTTGTTATATAATGATCTATCCCAAACTTCTTTTCCATAAGAATTTCATAAATAACTGTGTCAAATCTTTGCTATGAAATGATGATTTTTACTTTCAGTATATGATTAAGTGACAGTGGCTATCTCTTTTCTGTTTCCATGGGCATAAACCTTACTCCAGTAACCCTTTACATGAGAGGTAGAATTGTTTGTTTTGCAGTTGTTTGAGAAAGGGGGGCTTTTTTCTGACAGAGGAGGAGGTAAGGAAAAACCTAGCAGTGTCATTGGTCAGAACATAAACTTTAGCCAAGGGTGAAGAGTCAAAATGTTTCGAAATCTTAAAAATAAAATTTAGTACTACACAATTGTTACCTATAGTTCTTTTGAACTATAGTTTTTATTTCTTTTTTTGAGAAATTCAATAAAACAGGATGGATTGTCTTATGATAACATTCCTCTTATTGTAGTACAATGCTAATAATAACAATGTCCTGGTGTAAGTCTGTGGACTTGACTATGATTCTTGCACAGTTCTAAAACATATTATTTTTTAATTTAATATTTTATTTTTCCCCAATTACATGTAAAAACAAATTTTATATTCATTTAAAATTTTTTTTGAGTTCCAAATGTTCTCTCTACCTCCCTCCTTTCTCCCCCTCATTGAAAAAGCAAGCAATCTGATATGGGTTATACATGTTCAGTCATGCAAAACATATTTCCATGTTAGTCATGCTAAAACATATTATTAAAGAAATGGTTAATGAACATTTAGAAAAGGAACAAGTTATCACAAAGCATCAGTAAAATTCTTCTAGAACAGTTAATTTCCTATTTTGACAAGTAAACAGACTGGTATATGAGGAGAATGATGCAGGTATCGTTTCCCAAGGTTTTTAACAAAGCATTTGAAAAGTCTTTCATGCTAGTCTTGTAGATGAGAAGAAGAAATCTGAGCTAGACCCTAATACAGTTAGGTGCCTTTGGACATGTGGAATGGTGAGATACAAACAACAGTCATTAATGGTTCAGCTGAGAAGGAGACCTCCACTGGAATCCCTCAAGGATCTATAGTTTTTGATTTTCATCACTGGCTTGAATAAACTCCTAAATGGCATAATTATCAGATATTTAGATATAACAAAAGGTAATAAGTTGGATAACAGAGTCAATATCCAACAAAGTCGCAATGGTTTAGCACATTAGGTTGATAAAAATCAGACCCAATAACAGTTGTAAGTGGACTTCCTTGCCTTGCCTCTGTTCTACAGAGGCTAGTCCAGGCCAGGTCAGATAATCTACAACCCCCTTCCCTTCCACAAAAATAGTTAAGGATGCAGCAACGAGGACAATTTAGGACAATTGGGTAAATATAAAATAATTAACAGGATATGTGGTAACTCTGATGATTAGTATTAGAGAATCACATAGAGTTATAACGGAATGGAAAATTCCTGCTGTAGAACTCTAGGCTAAGTAAGAATAGCATAATTGTAATGTTTGGAATCAAGCCAACTGAACAAAGGCAAATCAACAGAAAGACTGAAAACAATAACTGAACAACAAAAGCTGCCCCTCCCCAAAGCAATACCAGGGAATTGATATAAATTTAGAGGCATTTTACTCACAGTCTACAAAGTCAGATGTTCATTATTTTGGACAATTCATTTGAGCATCTCTGTCTTTAAAGTGGCCCATTTAATTCTAATTGCCAGTAGGTAAAGTTCTTCAAGTGAGTTCTATTTCATAAGTTCAAAGCATAGATCTATAAATAAAAGGGCAGGATTTCCTTCAATAAGGACAAACTTGGCCATGGTGTAATAGGATGTTATACAGAATGGTACCCCCAAATGCAAGGGGGTAATATAACTTTAAGACCAACACGAGACAAGTTTTGTTGAAGCTCAGTTCAAGAACAATGGAGCTCATGTTTAGTGACCTCGTGACACTGGTGCTTTGAAGAAGAACTGAAGAATCAAGAGTTGTAATCTAGAAAAGTGAAGAAGGAACTTTTATACAGAAACAGAGAAGGATTTTCAATGGGGCCGACTGAAAGACCGAGAGGACACAGGGCTCATTCAAGTAAGTGAAGCAAAATATCAGGTATTGCTGTTCAGTGAGTATTGTTCAACTGGACCTAAAATTATTTGCTTGTTTTCCTTCATCATGTGGATTGGTGACTCTGAGATTTCTCAATTTCTTTAGACTTTATTCATCATTAACTCTTTCTTTGTTTCCTTTTCCCCCCTTCAATTTTCTAAGCATTACTATCCTTGTTTGAATATTCAAATTTCTTGATTGGTGGACTCAAGTGTAATTTGTTCATAGGAATTGAAAGAAGTTGTTAGTGTTAATTAGCTCAAATTATCACCCTCTTAAATTATTCTGTTAAGATAGAAGGAAAGAAGAGGAAAGGATCTTTTCAGCTGGGGGGAATTCAGGAGTGACAATGCTTGAATCCTAGGGAGTTGGATGAGGCAGAGGGGCTCAGGACAGAGGCAAGAATCAAACCTGAGACTTCTTAACTTCCCAGGCCATCAGATATTCACAAATTATTTCCAGATTGCCTAGAAGGGGTAAAATTTTTCTTTAGTTCTGTGCATGTATATCCTAAAAGGATTTCAACTCTTTCAGAAGAATCAGAAGACCTGAATAAGAATCTTAGTTCTACTAGTTATTACCACAGTGACTTTCGTCATACTACTTCTATCTGGGTTTCAGTTTCTTATCTGTAAAGTGAGGAGATTGGACATGTTAATACTGAAATTCTGTCTAGTTCAAGTTCTTATGAAATATCCCAGGGGAGAAAAGTGGAATAAAAGCCCCTCAGTATCATCAGTATGTTCAGATCGATCTTATTTTAAGCAAATATAGGAAAATCCAGATTTATATGAAAGATGGTAAGATCATAGATGTGGGGCTGGACCTTAGAGATCATTGAATCCAATTCACCTGTTTTATAGATCACAAAAATGAGGCCCAGAGAGGTTGAGTGTTGCCCAAGGACATTCCTATTCACTGACAAAAGGCTTCAAAGTAGGATTAACCTAAGATACTTTTTAAAAGGGAATTCCTTTGGTATATTTAGAATATAATTTAATTAATACATATTTAAATTTACTCAAATTTTTAGAAATATAGCTATTGAATTAAAATGAAGGAAGTTAATTAGACCTCTCTCCCACATTGTTCTACAATTGTTGATTACTGTTTTCTTGATATTATTTTTCAAAGGTATGTTTAGGGAGTGATATGTTAATGCTGCTTCACTGACAGTGAGCACTTGATCTCAGGGATCAATATCAGTGCCTCATTAGATTTTAGAAAACTTATTTACATTTCTATAGTAATTAATGACAAAACACATTATTTTCAGCTATTTGCCCATATTATATACCTGCTTTGTGTGTAGGCTGGCCTCAGAGTAGCCCAGAGATATTTACTTTGATTCTTTTATTCCTATGGCTGCTGACAACGGCTACTCAATGGAAGTGAGAGTAGTGGGTAGAAGTAAGAGTAGGAAAAAAAAAACTGTGGAATTTCCTTCTTTAAGTAAGCTATTGTAGGCACTTAATTAGGTGCTGCAATGGATAAAAAGCTGGACCTGGAGTCAGGAAGACCTGAGTTCAACTCTGATCTCATACACTTACTGTCTGATCCTGGAAAAGTCATTAAATCCTATTTGCCTCAGTTTCCTAATCTGTAAAATGGGCTGGAGAAGGAAATGGCAAACCACGCCTGTATCTTTGCCAAGAAAAACTCAAATGGGGTCATGAAGAGTCAGACATAACTGAAGCAACTGAACAACAACAACAATAAAAGACACTTAATAGATGCTTGTTGATTTATTGATTGATGGGTAGGTTGTCGGTAGGCTGTTTGGAAAATGAGTGTAATACCTGAATAAATACCACAACTGTTTTATTTTATTCTGGTTACTCTGTAACTCCTCAAAGCTTGCCTTGAAAAGGAGGAATCGCACAAAATTTCAGAATTAAAAGGGAGTCCAGATGCCATCTAACCCAACCCATACCTAGACATGAACCACCTCAAAAAATCTCATCAAACCTCTATTTGAAGACTTCCAGTGTGAGGAGAGACTCCTACGTCTAGAGGTAGTCAGCCTCACCTTGTTTGGCCAGCTCTAATTATTAGAAGGTCATAGAATCATAGATTTAGAGTTGGAAGGATCTTAGAGGTCATTGAGTATAACTATCATTATAGGTAAGGAGAAACTGAGGCTGAGAGTTTAAGTAACTGCACAAGTTCACACAGCTTGTAAGTGTCTAAGGTTGGATTTGAACTCAGATCTTAGTTACTCCTAGCCTAGTGCTCCATCCATTTGCTATAGCAAGCCATATATGTATCTCTACAGTTTTTGCCCAGTGCTCTTTGTCCTTTTTCTATTTGAAAAGTCAATCCTTTTTCTATTTGACAATCCTTCAAATATGTGAAGGTGGTTATCATTTCCCCTTTGAGTCTTCTCTAGGCAAAATATCTTCTGAGTTCAGAATTACCAGAATTTCCTTCTGTACTTTCTTTGCATCACCACCAAACCCTATCTATATTATTCCTGATACTCAGGCACAAGAAGTACTATCTTGGTTAAAAGTGCTAAGAGTCCAGTGCAACTTTCTGGAGAAGATGAGAAAGACCTATTGTAGGGATAAAGTATAGCATAAGAAGAATTATGTTTAGGGAGGATGGAAACAAGATATGTGGGGGGAGTGCAGGACCGAGATCAAACTTTGAGGGTAAGCCCACCCACAATATTCTTTCCTTCCTGATTCTACTTTCCCATCACAATCCTCACAAGGGGCCAAAACAACCTCTGTTGTTGGGCGTAGCAGAGGAAGCCTGTAGCCTGGGGATGGGGTACATACTAAGTTCACTGGAGCCCAGTTGCAGCTGTGTCCTTTATAGTTAATTTCTTTGTAAGCAAAAAGAACTGACTGAATTCTTATGGTTGTTTAGAGGAAAAACTGTGAGCTTGGCTCAAGGAGATGATAGTGTGCTAATCAGAGTCCAACACCTATATAAATACAAAATAAAGATACCCATATGTTGGAAAGTTAATTTTTAAACAGAACAACCACCCAAGATTTGACTATTTGCACTTTCTTTTTTAAAAAAAGTTGTTTCCTGGAGACCTTGCAAATTATAGCCTTTTAATACCACAAAGTAGCAGGAAAGAGGTTAATCCATGTTGTTGGGATATGTGAGTTATTTTTGGCAAGCCATTCATTTGCAGATCATATTCAATGGAAATATTTTTTTCCAACTCACTTTCAGCAGTTAAAATCAAAGAAGCTGCATTTTGACAGTGCATTGTCTAACTGAACAACACTAGTTCTTAAGCAATGTTGGGAAATACTGGGCCAGGGGAGAAATTCTAGCTGGGCTGCACTCTGGTGAACTGAGGTTACTGCAAGGGCATGGGAAAGCACTTGATTTTCCAACACACAAGTGAATGATATAGCAAATCATAGTATAATTATCATCAAGCAGGTATGCTTAGTATCAAACTTGTACATTCCCAAAACGGAATTGAACCAGAACATAATTTCCTCTGAGTGTCTGTTCACACAGACAACTCTAGGTTATTTTCATAAAAATTATTACTTTGATATGGTGATTTTAAAAAAGCAATATAATAAAACAGAAAGCACATCGAACCTGGAGTTAGAAAATCTGACTTAATAATTACATAATCCTAAATCATTTAGTCTCTTTATACCTCAGTTTCCTAACCTATCAGATGATGGATTGGATTTGGTGGCCTCTAAAGTCCCTTCCAGGTCTAAATATAGATCCTTTGGCAAGTCCTCAATATCTTTGTGCCTCAGTTTCCTAACTTGTAACCTGTGCATAATAATGCTCATATTACTGAACTCACAGGGTTGTTCCAAGGAAAATGTCTCATTAATCTCAACTCATCCAATCCAAAAGGCACATATAAAGAGGGCACTGTGATGGGTGCTGGGAATAAAGGAGAATAAACAAAATAGTATTTGCCCTTGAGGATTTTACACTTTACTGGAAGGTTAGAATGTGTGAAAATGTAAGTAAGTAAGTGTTACATAAATGTATGCTTTATTACTGGTGGAGAGCAGCAGAATCATGAACAAAATTTTGATTTCTAATCCTAAACTTCCTCCTTTATTTAACTCTTGATGGTAATTCAATACTTATGTTTGTCAAAAGAATGTAAAGAATATTCTGCTGCAAAACTTGTGACTGTGCTATTTTTTTAAATGCCTTTGTTTTGAACTAATTGTTTCCTCCAGCTGACTAAGGAAGAGGTAACACACCAAAGAGGGCTTATAGACATCATTTTGAGTGGATATAGACTGGAGCCTAGGGTCTCTATTTTAGGTACATTATATATCATAGTTGAATAAAATATGTTCACTCGTGAAGGAAAGCCTTTGAAAAGTCTCTGTCAGCCTTGACCCATGTTTCCAAATTGCATCGATTGTTTATCTACAAAAGGACTCATCTACTAGCTTACCACTAAGAACCTAAACACTGAAAAGGGCGCTTTCTTTGGAAGCAGAGGACCTGGGTTGAAGTCCCACATTTTACACTACTATCTTGATCATTAAACCTTCCTGGGCTTTAGTTTCCTGACCTGTAAAACAAGATGGTTAGACTACATGGCCTCTGAGGTCCCATCCAGATTTATGATCTATGAGCTATAACTCTAAGGAAGGTTTGACTTAGTTGTATCTAGCCCTAAGAAAGCCACCTGTGAGGTTTTGGCCTAGAAACTTCTCATACAGTATGGTAGTATGTATAACCATAGACAGGCATTAGGAATACAGTGTTTTTGTAACTTGGGACTTATTTCTAAGTAATGAATGCCTACACACTGGTTTTATGCCTCTTAACATTTTCAAGGGGTATCATTAAGTTTTCAAAAAGTTCTCAGAACAAGATTAATTTTCCTTCAAGAATTAAACATGTCACAAAGCAATTCCCCTTACTCTTCTCTCTCTTTTTTTTCAGTGGGTGAGGCCAGCAGAATGTTGTGAAATCAAATGAACAATAATAGAATGTTGCAACTGTAAAAAAATTTTGGAACCACTCCCTAATGCATTCAGATTTTAAGTAATTTTTAAGCAGTTTCTCCCAGGCAGGAGATTTCCCTGAATAGATCTATGCCCCATCAAATCCATCTGTACCCATAAGTCTTGAGGCAACTTGTAACATTGGATTTAAAACTAAGAAGGTCCTTACTGGTCATTTAGTTCAAACCTCTCATTTTAAAGTTAAGGAAATTAATATCCATAGATTTTATAAGTGACTTGCTCCAAGTCAGAGATGGTAAATAAAAGAGTCCCAGGAAACTAATCAACAAATCAATTAATTAACAAGGTATGACTATGTGCCAAATGTTGCATGGTGTCCTAAGGATGAAAATTCAGAAGAGAGAAACTTCCTGAACTTAAGTAATTTACATTCTACAGGGAAGACAGAAAATATTCACAGAGAGGTAAATACAGGATATATGCAACATATATACAAAAGCATGGGGATGGGGTTGAGGGGAAGAAACATAAACAACTGGAAGAATCCAGAAAGACCCATTGAAGGAGAAGGTACTTGAGCTGAGTCTTGAAGGGGGAGCTAGAGGTTCCAAGAGGTGCAGTTAAAGATGGTGAACATTCCAGGCCCAAGAGATTTTGTTTCTTGTGGATTTCTGTCTCTTGCTATTTATCTTTGTGCATTGTAGCTATCCTGCAAAAGAGGAAGAAAAGAAAGAAAAAGCATTTATTAATGCTTATTTATTATGTGCCAGTAACTGTGCTAAGTACTTTACAAATTTGATCCTCATTAGGTGCTGTTATTATCCTCATTTTACACTTGAGGAAACTGAGGCAGACAGCAATTAAGTGACTTTCCCAGGGTCACATTTAAAAAGTGTCTGAGGCCAGTTTTGAATTCAGTTCTTGCTGACTTCAGGCCTGGCACTTTATCTCCATGCCACCTAGCGGCTGCATATAGCCAGTATGCTAGAGGACTCCCTCTAAGTCCCTTTATATTTTGTGGGTACCAGTGAAGCCCTTGGGCTTCTTAAACATATCATCAATTGAATTCTCCCCGATTCTTCTATACATATCTTTTCATTCACCTTTTGATTATCTATAACTTTAATATTCCAAAATGATGATGTTATAAGATGTATAACTATACATCACCAGGAAAACATTTATGTCAAAATGATGAGCTTTGGTGCTAGAAAGCAAACTGGGTTCACTAAAAGCCCATCATATTTCCCAAATGTAATTCAGGACCCTCTCTTCTTCCTATTAAATTCTAGGCCTCTAAAAGTCTATCTGCAATGCTTTCTCCAGATATATGTAATCTTTTACTAACTCATTTAAAGACTATCTAGATGCATGTCATTGTTTGGACAATGGGCAGTTTTCATCTATTTAGTTTTTCCTGTGTGTTTTGTAAGAGATATTGCTTTTAAATACAAATTAATCTCATTTAGGAGACCCTAATTCAGCCTCAGTCACTTAGTAATTGTGTGATTCTGGATAAGTCACTTAACTGCTATTTCCCTCAGTTTCCTCAACTGTAAAATGTGGATAACAAAAGCACCTACTTCTCAGGGTTGTTGTGAGAATCAAATGAGATAATATTTGTAAAGCACTTAGCATAGTACTGGCATGTAGTAGGTACATGATAAATGCCTTCTTCCTTCCAAGGCTCTGTCCTTGGCACTATTTCTTCTCCCTCTAAACTATTTCACTTGGTGAGCTCCATTCCCATGGATTCAATTATCCTCTCTAGGCAAATGATGCTCAGATCTACTTGTCCAGCCCTAACCTTTATCCTGACTTTAGACTCAAATCTCCATCTGCCTTTTAGACATCTTGAACTAGATGGCCTACAGGCATCTAAAACTTAACATGGCCAAAACTGAAATCACTGTCTCTCCCCAAGCCTTCCCCTCTCATAACTTCCCTATTCCTGTTAAGCATAATATCATTCTTCCAGTCACCTAGGCTTACAACCTACATATCATTCTGGACTCTTCAGTCACCCTCCTCCCCATTATCTAATATAGTTGTCAAGTCTTGTCTTTCTACCTCTGTAACATCTTTCAGATGCTCCCTAACTCTTTTCTCATCTGACACTGCAACCACCCTGGTGAAGGCTTTCATCTCCTCAAGCTTGGGCTATTACAATAGCTTACTAGTTATTGTTCTTGCCTCAAGTCTCTACTTGCTCCAATAGATCCTTCACTCAGCTGTCAAACTGATTTTTCTAAAAGACAGATTTGATGATATCCTCTCTCCTCCCTGCCCCCTCCCCATCCTATTCAGTAAAATCCAAAAAGTGTGGCAGGTGAAAGATGAGTGACTGAAGAAACAAAGGTTTGATCTTCCAAGCATATCCATTTATTAAACAATGCAAGGCAATTGCCCAACAATCCAGAACCAGATGTTCTCAGTTTAGGACTGGACCTTGAATATGGGGGGAGATAGACTTTTATGCATTAAAAACAATTAATAAAATAAGGCCAATTAATTAAAAGGAGAGGGTACAACATTAGGTGATCTGATTTCTAATTGGATGAAAGATTAAGGGCTTTTCTAGTTAAAAGGGGCCATGTGAATAGATACAATTCTCTGAATTCAGAAAAAGAGGTGCCTCACTCTCCCTAAGTGTCTGTATACAAAGGAACATGGAAACAATAACTGATTAATCAGGACAAGGCCAGTTTTCAGATAAGAGATATGGGTTGCCTGTATCATTGTGAGAAAATTGCTAGCATCAAATGTTTGGATATGACTGAGTTTCAGGTCAGCATAACCTAGGTCCTTAGTTAAGGATCTCTAAGTAGCAGGTAGAAATGGTCCAATTTCCTAGTCATGCAAGCCTAAATTCAAACAAAGTAATAAGATTTTCTCCTAATTCCCACAATTGAATGAAGCTTTCTAACAAGACAGAAATTGGACTAGACCCATAATTGAAAAGAAAGGGAACTGATCTAAATCCAGTATTGAGTCACAAGATAAAGTCAGTGTGGTTCACTCAATTCCCACTACCACTTGCTGCTCCAATTGTCCCAATTCCTTATAATTCCCTAACACTTTCTCTTTTTTTAGTAGCTTAAATTTTATTGAGAGAAAACAACATATATTCATAAAATTTAATTCTAAAATGTATGCAAACAGAACAATGAAAACTGAATGCTGTAAAAATTAAAGTGACTGAACTTGGCCCCAAAGAACAAATATGAAAATATTTCTAATCTGGCTGCTTTGCAGAAATGGGATTCTCTGGATGTAAAACATTGCATATGATGTCAGACTTTTTGGATATGTTGATTAATTTTGCTGAGCTTTTAAATTTTCTTCCTCTCATTTTTTCTACTTTATTATAGGAAATGGCTCCCTGAGAGGGTGGAAGTCATGGCAAAAATGGAGAATAGGTTTAGTAGGAGTGAAACAGAATAGAAAGAGGTGGAAGGATAGGAGGTTATGTTGAGAGAAATTCCAGAATTCAGGATAATGGAAGTGCCCGTTATGAGTGATGTGAGATTAGGTTATAAGCATCCCTGTGGGTGACTGAATTAGAATGAAAATATAGATCATAGAAGTTGAAGAAGCCAATGAACTGGAAGGCCAAGATTTTTTTTGAGGTTATCAACATGCATACTGAAATGTCTGACTATGAAGATAAATTTTGGGCTAGGAAGAAAGATTGAACAAGGAATTGAACTCTATGAGAAAGATGGGCGAGTAACCTAGAGGTCAACAGAATGCCACAACTGTGGTCTGTACGATATAGATGAAAGGAGTGAATTTCAAAAGAAGTGCTACTGCATGAAGGTAGCAAGAGGAGGGCCTGGAAGAGAGAATCAGAGAGGATGCCTATTTCTCCTCCCAGTCTATTTTGCTGGGGGTGGGACATGAGAGAAGGAAAGCATAGTTTTGGAGAAGATACAATGTCAAGAAGATAAAAGTAAGGAAGTGAAAAGAGGACTGGGGTCAAAGGAAGCTTGTTAATGATGGAACGGGAACACTGGAAGACTCAATGGAAGGGGAAGGAAGAGGTGGATAGGGATTGGGGAGACCTGGCTGAAAGGATGGAGCTTAGAGAGTGAGGAGGGGAAGGGGAAATAGCTAGGGAAAAGAAGAGGTAGGAGTGTTATAAATATTTAATGGAGAAGTATCAGTTGTTTGGGGCTCCAACCATCCACTATGACATTGGTCAGCATCAATCTATTCTCTCCCCAATGCTAGGGAAGAAGCTGAACCATCAAGATAATTCAGGCTTCAGGGTTAGTAAAAATAAAATTGGTAATTGGGTCTTCAAGGACTGATTAAACTCAGACTTGGCCTAATTCCTTCAGTTCATTTGAAGATGAATGGGGATGGCAGGCCCAGAAGATGTTTTTCACATGAAGCATTTTTTTGACTCATGGATGGGTGAAGTTTCTGTAATATTGGTCTGGGAGAGAGCTCTTCTGGTATGGCGGATGGCTTCTGAGCACTCAACAGGCTGACTTGTTGCTTCTTTTCTCAGATGGGTCAGCGAAGCGGGGAATTATGGGGAACCTCTGAATTGTGGCAGTAGACCCTGGACCTATGGTAGTTGAGTATGAGAGGCAAGATACTGCAGGTTAGCGATATTGGAGGTTAGAGTGGTGTTATGAAAAATTAGAAGATACTATCAAGGAAGAGAGGGTGACTAACAGTGTCAAAAGCTACAGAGAGGGCAGGAAGGATGAAAATTGAGAAAAAATTATTTGATTTTTCAATTAAGAAATCATTAGTAATTTTGGAGTTTGGGGTTTGGGATTTTTTTTTTGAATAGTGAAGTTAAAAGCCAAAATGAAGAGTTAAGAAAAGAGCAAGGGGAAAAGAAGTAGAGGCACCAACTGTAGATGGCCTTCTCAAAGATTTTAGCTGCAAAAGTTAGGAGAGATATAGAATGATAGATAATGGGGAGAGATGGATCAAATGAGGTTTTTTTTTTAAGGATGGAGAGATATGGGTATGTTTGTTGGCAATAGGAAAGCAGCCAGTAAACAGGGATAGATTGAAGATAAGTGAGAGAGTAGAGATGATAGAGGGGCCAATCTACTGGAAAAGACAGGGTGGAATTGGATCATTTGTGCATGTAGAGGGGTTTGCCTTTGCAAGAGAAGGGACAAATCATGTGTGAAGGGGTAAAAGAGGCAATCACAGCATCTGAGTGATGTGAGATGATTAGAGTAGAAGAGGGATTTCTTAGTGAAGCATCTCAATACTAGGCAAGGATCTGAGTTGAGAGGGTTAGGAGAGGGGGAGCCAGGAGAGATTTAGAGAGGGATAAAAAGGTTTGGGAAAGCCACTGTGGTGAATAGATAGTAAATCAATTAGGGAGGTGTAAAAAAAAGAACATGTAATGACAGCTCAGTTGAGATTATGTAATATAAATTCATACTGGACCCACTTAGCATGGGTTTATGACTTTCTCTTTTTGCTCAGCATCATATGAATAAGAAAGAAGGCACAGGGGGTGGCTAGGTGGTGCAGTGAATAGAGCACCAGCCGTGGAGTCAGGAGGACCTGAGTTCAAATCCGGCCTCAGACACTTGACACACTTACCAGCCATGTAACCTTGGGCAAATCAGTTAACCCCAATTGACCTGCCCTCTCCCCTCCAAAAAGCAAAAGAAAAAGAGAGAGAGAGAGAGAGAGAGAGAGAGAGAGAGAGAGAGAGAGAGAGAGGGAGAGAGGGAGAGAGGGAGAGAGGGAGAGAGGGAGAGGGAGAGAGAGAGAGAGAAAGAAAGAAAGAAAGAAAGAAAGAAAGAAAGAAAGAAAGAAAGAAAGAAAGAAAGAAAGAAAGAAAGAAAGAAAGAAAGAAAGAAAGAAAGGAAGGAAGAAAGAAAGAAAGGAAGAAAGAAAAAGAGAAGGCACAGGATGGAAGGTATCTGTCAGTCAACTAGCATTTATTAAGTATCTACTATGTGCTAAACATTGTGCTAAGTATTTGGAGATATAAAAAAGGCAAAAACAAAACAAAACAAAACCCCAGTCCTTGCTTTCAAGGAGTTCACAATCTAATGGAGGTAACTACATGCAAACAAGATAGATACAGGATAAATCAGAGGTAGTGTAAAGGAAGGCACTAACATCAAAGGAAGATTGGAAAAGGCTCCTTGAAAAAGGTAGCACTTTAGCTGAGACTTGAATACAGTAAAGATAATAAGGAAGGATATAGGACAGCCAGCAAGTTACTCACTCAGTCAAAAGATGAGTGTCATGTTCAAGGAGGCCAGTGTCACTGGATCACAGGGTATGATGTAAGATTGGTGTTTGATAGGGCAAGATAAGCTATGCGATAAGGGCAGAAGGGCCTAGAGAGCATAGAATAATGAACAGTTGAATGGGTTAACCCAGGAAGAAAGCTAAAGGAGGGACAAGAGTGTAGCCAGTGCAAAGGAAATGGCCTGGGAAAGAACTAAGCTGTGGGAATTACAAGCTCCTTGAAAGCAAGCACTGTCTTGCTGATTTTTTTTTATTCCCACAGTTTAGCATAGTGCCTGGCACAAAGTAGGTGCTTAATAAATGTTTATTGACTGATTGGAGAGATTGGAGGTCATGATGAGAAAAAAGAACAGGGTTAAGAGTCATAAGGTATAGGAAAAAATGCAACGAGAAAAGGTTTTGATCAGATAAAAGAATTTCAGAGCTCATGAACATGGAAATAGAATATGGAAGTAGCTGGTCATGTCAAGATCAAGAAGATAACCATCTCTGTGTAGGTGAGGTAGGGTAGGTCATGGGAAATGAGTAAATTGAAGACCTGGAAAGTTAGGATTTCTAGGGAATATCAGCAAATATGTTGAAGGTCCTGAATAAGAGGGCTGGACTAGGGGTGGAGCTACACTCATTGAGAAAGGAAGGAAAGTATTCTGGGTGTCTGTAGAGAAAAGCAACCAGAATCTTGATTGAGTAGTAAATATAGATTGAATGAATCTCAGAAGAGAAAAGTTTATTGAATGATGGTGTTAGAGGGAGAGTCTGGAAGTAGCAATGAGAAACAAGGAATATTCTGACCCTATTTCCCTCCCTGTCCCCTCCATTACCCACCCAGAAGTAGTTAAGGGTATGAATGAAAGAAACTAGGGCTGGAAAGAGAAGAATCAAAGTTTTATGCAAGTCAATCCCTTCTCCACTCCTTCCACTAAAACCAACATCAACAAACCCATACTTTTACTATAGCTATCTGACATTTTTATGGTAAAAGACTTAGATCTACATCAATGATTCCTAACCTTTTTTTGTATTATGGACTTCCTTGGCAGTCTGATAAATTCTATGGTCCCTTTCTTAGAAAAATATTTTTAAATGCATAAAATAACATACTTAGGATTACAAAGGAAATCAATGATGCCTTTTTATTTGAAATAAAAATGTAATTTTTCTGATCTATATTCACAGACCCTCTGAAATCTATCCATGGACCCATGTGGGACTTGTAGACCCCAGGTCAAGAAAGTCTGTGCTTAGAAAGATGACTGAAGATCTGAGTTTATAGAACTTAAGCTTTTTCATGGGATGGGGCTGTTCTGAAGGAACAGAATATTGAACTTGGGCAAGCTTGGGAGGTAATTGCTTAAAAAATATCATGAACCGGGGCGACCAGGTGGCTCAGCGAGTGAGAGCACTTGCTCCAGTGTTGGGATGACCTGGATCGGGTCGGGGCTCAGATACTCAGCACCACACCCAGAAATAATAACTGGCCGTGTAACCTTGAGCAAGTTACTTAACCCCGATTGCTTATAAAAAAAATATATCATGAATGGCAAATACACACACACACTCACACACACATGCTCCCAAAGAATCAAGAGATGGTTTACTGTGACTATGGGAAACTAGTCATTAGAAAACCACAAAAATGGTTAAGAATAACAATCAACAAATGTGCTCCAGTTTTCATTGAAATAGAATACATACAGGAAGCAGCAGTGGCCTACAATAAAAAGGTATTAGAGAACCTAACATCATTCTGAACTGCAACTTTTTCAGGAATCTCACTTTTTGGGGCCATGGTAGAAGGGTGCTAACTATTGCTGAGGTCCTTCTGCACTCCTGGGCTCCTTCTTATTTAAAATTTTAGTAGTTGCAGAGGCTCTGTATTATACAACACTTTTTTCAAAGATGATGCTGTTGACAATATCTCACTTTAAAGTTTATTAAATCCTTTATATGCATGATATCATTTGATCCTCATAACAGCTATATAAGTGCTATATAAGTACATTGTCCTCATTTTACATATAAGGAAACTGAGACTGAGAGTAGCGAGTTACTTGCTCAGGGTCACTCAGCTAATAAGTATTTGAGGTGTGATTCCTGGCTCTAAGTCCCTGGTGTTATATATTACTCTATGCTGGCTCTTGCTTGCTACTTAAATTTTTCCCTAGATCCTGTAACAAGATAATTACTAGATTTGTACTACCATCTGTCTCAAACTTCCAAAATAATACTTGAAATTTTATTTATTCATATACCCATATTTTTTCAGGATCTCTTATTTAGAACTCAAAGGGACATTAGAGGTCATTTAGTCTGTTCCTTACATTTTGTAGATGAGAAAACTGAGGTCCAGAGAGGTGAAATGACTTGTCCAGGGTCATCTGGGTAGCAAAGGCAGAGATCAAATTTGAACTCAGGTCCTCTGAATCCAGCTGACTTTCCACCCTGTCATGTTGCTAATTCTCTATTACTTAAAAGCTTTTATGACACAGAATCTAAATATCATCCAGTTCACATTCAGCATATTATGCTATAAGAAGAACAAATCTGCAATGTTCTCTAATGGTCTCTAAAATCTTAAGAAAAAATTTCAGTTGTATCCAGAGAGGGTTAAATGGAACAAAAGAGTATAATGAGGATAAATGGGTGAGTGGGTGTGTGTGAAGCCTTGGAAGTGAAATGCATGCAGGCTTCTCACTGCTGTGTGTACAGTAAGTAGGTGGAATTAAACAAAGGAATTCCCAGCCCCCTTTAATCTAAACATCTGACCCCAAGTGCATCACACAGTCGTCAAAGAGTGGAGGAAGGCAATTCAGCCATTTGCATGGTGTGTACCCAGCTGGGGGAAAGTTCTACCTCCCCCATTGCACCAATCCATCTGGATATGTGAATGGTTGTTAAGCACGGGGGCGCCTGATGTATCTGTTCCACTCCCTCTGCCCTTAAACTGCCTACAGGTTGACAGTTTAGCTCTTCAGGCTGAGAACGCTAGGACCAGGACTTGAAGATGCAAGGATGCTATGGTCGAACGTGAACACAAGTCCCTCTGGACAGCGGACCACATGTCTGGGTGGGGATGGTGGCTGGAGAGCTGTGGCTGTCAGGGAAAGGACCGTCATGGAAGGGCTATGTGAGTGAGGTAAGGGGCTGTAAGTGATTGAATTCACCGGGCCTGGGTCAAGGATGTTTTTTTGGTCCGTTTCAGAAACAGGGCTGAAGAGGGGCAGTGGAGGGAGACAGATGTAGAGAGAAAACTGCCTTCCTCCATTCTCTCTTCCCAGGTCTTCCTGGGCATGCCCAGCTAGACGGTTAGAGAGACAGGAGTGAAATAAACTACGTGAAGACAGTTTGGACTTCCCAAAGGCTTTGGTTTGAGGAGAGTTTCTTATTCTCAAAATAATGAATGAATGAATGAGAGAGAGAGAGAGAGAGAGAGAGAGAGAGAGAGAGAGAGAGAGA
>NW_027187309.1:2371824-2372355 GCF_028583685.1 Petaurus breviceps papuanus
GAGAGAGAGAGAGAGAGAGAGAGAGAGAGAGAGAGAGAGAATTTCAGGGAGGGAAATAAGTAAGCTACAAAGGATACTGGGCATGGAATATCAACATCAGTCCTCTTTTTTCTTTCTGTCTTGCAATGGGTAAACTAATCCCACATGCCCAAGGCTGCGGGAGCAAACAAGTTGCCCTCGCCACCCACAGAGCCTACAGTCCAAGGAGTGGACGCTGGCTCCGACCCACCCCCAACCACGTCAAAGTCCCTAAGGGATCTTGTCTCCTTGCGGGGGGGGGGGGGGGCCTCATTTCTCCAATTGCCTTCTCTTCCTCCTCCTGTTGCTTTGCCAATCTCACTGCAAATAGAGGCGATTCGAGATGCCTGGGATGCATGTTAATCACCCTGCTCAGTTGAAACCTCCCCAGCAGAGAACATAGGTGGAGCTTGATAAATGTCTGTGGCACCATAACGCTTCCATCCACCGCCCCAGAGCCATCTCATTTCTCCTTTTCTCTCTCTCTCTCTCTCTCTCTCTCTCTCTCTCTCT
>NW_027187309.1:2377355-2382367 GCF_028583685.1 Petaurus breviceps papuanus
CTGGACCTCTGTCCAATGTAAAAATGCTTAACGCACGGCAATGCTCCCCCGCCCCATCCTTGCCCTTTTCAAAGGCAGTTCCTCTTTGAAGCCCTCTGTCTAGCATCTCCCTCTCTCTGTTCCTTTTTAGCCACAGCTAAAACCCGGAGAAGTGGAGTCTGCACCGTGCAACTCTTATGTGCGCTGGGCATGCTCAGAAGCAGGGGGCTGCTTTGGGTCCAAAGTCGGAGGGAGGTTTCTTCAGAGCCGTGATAGAGCAGGAGAGCCCGGGGAGCCTAGCAGTGCGTTAGAGGAGAAGATCCCACTTTACCCAAGTAGGCGTGGCCCAGGTTCCTCCAGAGACTGAGAGGTGAGTACTGACTTCCTGGCCGGAGCCCCCCAACCCCCGGCCACATACAAGCACCATCTCCCACCGACAAGCAGGAGCATCCCACAGGTCCAGACAGCCGTGTGTGCGTGCGTGCATGCGCGTGTGAATGTGTAAACATACTTTATTGCTCTTAGGTACAGGAACTAGATGGAGCATCAATTGCCTTATTTTGTCAGCGTCCCGTGTCCAGTTCTTCCCGTAATTTGGGGGGGGGGGTGATGGTCATTTAGAATCCCATTGTTGCTTCAACAGCTTTCTGGACATGCTTTCTGGACCTCTGTCCAATGTAAAAATGCTTTACAGATGGGAATTAGAACACGTATATTTGGAGGTTTTGTTTATATATTAATAAAAATTTAATCCCTTAACAACAAACAAACTGAGCGGTGGAAGATTGCTCCTTGCATTTGGCCTCCAGGAAAGAAATCATTTGCCAGAGGTCCTTCCAGAGACTTGGATCGGTGTCAGTTTTAATCATGCTTTTCTCTTCCATCAGTTCCAATTAATCCACCTCACTGACTGCCCAGCCTGTTCGAGGAGCCCAGAACACTACTGAGCATGCTCCTGAGCATCTGACTCCTCTGATCGCTTTTTCCTTTACACATACTCATACAAATGCACACAGAGCTCAGCCCCCCTGCCTTCAGCTCCGCACTATGTGTTTACTTTGCCACTGCCTTACTATAAACCTGATGGCTTAGGTCTTGTGATCAAATCTATAGATATACCATCATACATTGTTTATTTTCTTTAAATCTTTGCCCAGCTGACTAAGCAAAGTGTGGCAGTAAATCACATAACCATGGCATTAAGAATCCTGGATCAGTTGTATTGTTTCACTCCCAGGCTGGCTGACATCATAGTAGGGGATGATTAAAAGGCAACTCAAAAAAGGAATATTGAAACAAAGACTCTGAAACACCTAGGCTGCCTCAAACTATCAATTTACAGACACCTCCTACGGTAGTGTGTGTTGAAATTCAGGCTCCCAGGGAACATTTTGAAACCACTTCTTTTACTGGGCTGCCCAGTCCCCAACCCAATGTCTACTATAATAAACACTCCTTCCAGTCCTATAGGTATGATTCTATCTACCATTATGCAAGCCTCCTCCTTTCATTAGGCCCTGAAACAGCTATCTGGACAGACTATTTGACCATGAATATATGTCCCAAATACATTTTAAAGAGATATTTTAAGTTTCTGTGTCTCAGATTCCTGCAAGACCAGATATCCTGTCTTCCCTTATTTTGCCTCCTCCTGCCTTTCTTCCTTTGAATGTTTTCCAAAGGGAGAAGGGAGGAGACCAGTGTAATATTTTCACTGAACCCATTAAGACTTATTAATGACAAGTTTTAAAGTTTCTACCCATCCT
Organism: Petaurus breviceps papuanus; assembly: GCF_028583685.1. Taxonomy (NCBI): domain Eukaryota; kingdom Metazoa; phylum Chordata; class Mammalia; order Diprotodontia; family Petauridae; genus Petaurus; species Petaurus breviceps. The sequence goes on from NW_027187309.1 coordinate 2,379,101, forward strand.
CCCCACTTCAAAACATAAGGGGAGTAAAGAGTTCACCCAGTTCTATGTTTGTTCTCAACCATCCCCCCTTCACTTCCCATTAAATAGCAGTTATTCACTCTCTAATTAGGAAATCTTAATGAACATCAATGAAGCCCTTCAGCCCTTTATCCAAAGCTAATAATGTCCTATTATTAGAACTTTCCCCACCCTCTCTCCCCCTTAACACCCTCCCCACCTACATCCTGATACAGTAATAAGGATCTTGCTTTGTGATCAGATATATTCCTTGTACAATCTTTTGTCCTTGCAAATACAATTCTCAAACTGACTTTTTTTTTACTATCTCTCTCTCTAGATAGTACCTCTATATCTACATATACATATGTGTAATATTATACATATGTATGTATGACTAAAGTTTTTAATGAGAAAGAACCCACAGAGCTTTTAATACATGTTTCATAGTCATTGAATAATCATACTTGGCATAATAAAAGTAGTCAAAATTAAAGAGAACAATTACAGCACTTAAGGCAATTTGGGGTTTAGGAAGGAAAAGAAAAACAATTCATGCAGTAGGTCTACAGTAAGACTCAAAAAGGGAACTTTATACTCCACCAAAGAAAATTTTTCAATATCATAACTCTGTTGTAATTATGCCATATCAGCTAGATGAATCTCAAGAATAGGTTTATAATATTGATTTTACCTTTCTTTTTTTTAAAACTAGTTAGGCAGAATATTTAAATGAGAAGATGTCTTCCTTAGTATTCTGCCCTTTCCATACCATAACTGGTTCCAGCTTCAAGGTCTCAGAGAGTGGAGGTAGCCTTGTACGAAGTTGGTAGTAATGTAATAATAAAACCTTCACTTCATTCTTTCATTCAACAAACATTTATTAGGCATCTACTATGTGCAGAGCACTATACTAGGATAAGTTTAGTTAAGATGTTGTCTCCGTTTTCAGGGAACTTTTCATCTCCTTAAGAGTTTCTGATCTTACTTCAGCAACTTTAGACTGGTCTTATAGGTTTGTACTGATCTGCTGTTACCTCAAATCACATAAAGAAGTGAACTGGTCTTAGTCTCAGACCTGGCTTCAGGTCCTAGCTATGAGCCCATTAGGAAGCCATTGAATATTTCTTAGCTTCAATTTCCTTATCAATAAAATAGAGAAGTAATGCTTGTTCAACCTAGCTAAAGGACTTGTTTTGAGGAAAGGATTTCATGTGCTGTAGTTAAAGGAACACTGGGTCTGATGTCAAAAGATCTGTGTTCGAATTCTGGCTCTACTATCTTTGTGACCTTGAAAAAGTCAATTAACCTCTGTTGGCTTCTATAAAATAAATGGGTTGTACTATGTGATTTTTTAGATCTAAAGCAGCTCTAGATCTATAACCTAAATATTAAAGTGGTATATAAATTTGAACCATTATTATTTTCCAAAATAAAAAAAAGATAAACACAGATATTTCTTTTATAAAAACCATGGTTAAACATATACTTTTCTACTTTGTTTCTTCATTTGTAAAATGAGGATATTAGGCTAGATGATCTTTAATATCCTTTGTCTATCGTCAGATGATTCTTAAAATTAGGACTGTCCTATGAAATCTGGGATGTAGAGTCATTTCTATCTTATTCTGGAGTTTTACAGTTTTACAAGAGGGACGTAGAGCTGCCAAAGTTGTTAATTGTTTATATTGTACTGATGAGAATAAACAAAATTATCTTTAGGCAAGTTCAGCATTCACAGACTCTTGTAGCTAGCAAGAACCTCAGAAGTCATCTTGTCCAATCTATATCTAATGAGGTAACCCCTCTATGACATGCCACTTATATGTACCCCTTGCCCCCCAACCCACCCCCCAAAAAAACCCAGACCACAGATGGTAGGAGATCCTGCCTAGCTTAGGTCCATCAGGATTCATACTTTCTTGTTTTTCTAAGTGCCTTCAGCACACATTGCTCAGTAATAACAATAGCAGCACAGTGAATCTGGAATTAATTAGACAGCTGCAATATCACTAAGGTTTTTAGAGCCAATGGGAATAATCACTGGGGTGGAATGTTGCCCTTACTTACCCTTATAGGTAGAGTGCTATTCGTTGTTGTACAGATTATTGGTCAATCACATCTTCTCATAGTGTTTTATGGGTTAAGATTATTTGTCTCTTTTTGGATGATAGACATTAGTTGCCCTCTCAGACTCTCAGTGGTGGCTTCCTTTGCTGGTTTCTTCATGAGTTCACCTAAGGAAGCATTCTGAATTGATTTTCACATTTTACCCAAATGATGTAGTTGAAGGAACACTGGGTCTGGTGTCACAAACATTTTTGAGATTGTTAACAATGTAAAGCAATTTGTGAGATTAAACAAACAAACAAAACATAAGTTCTGTACTTTGACGTTAGTTCGTCTCCATGCATAAAATTAAATAAGATGGTCCACTGGAAATCAAAGTCCCAGTTGTTTATTCCTCTTTAGCATTTTGGTTGAAATAAGAAAACTGCAGCAAAAAAAGAATTTGTTTATTTAAATTAAAAGTCTCTTTTTTTTAAATGAGCAAAATGTAAATGGCATAAGTATAGACCACATCAGTGCACAAATAGCATACTTTGTTATTATTAACTACGTACATATGTATATATTTACTTTTAGTTTATCCTTCTTTGGGGGAAAACTTGTTTTTATTGAATTTAGAACTTTAGGAATTTAAGAAGTAGCACATATATTCATTTTATGGAGCTAGAAATCAAAGAATCCTAGAGAGTTGAAGGGGAAACAAATGACCTTAAATAAAATGATTTTATTTATCCAGCCTCCTTCAATTAATTGGTTAATCAACAAACGTTTATTAAGTACTTCACATCTGCAGGGCACAGAATTAAGTTGAGGATACAAAGAAAAAGCAAAAACAGTTCCTGACCCCAAGGAGGTTATTTCTAATGGGGGAATGAATAAATAAGGAATTTTCAGCCTAACAGTACCTAATATTTTCTACAGAAGTATCTTAGGCTCAAAGATTTGGACCTGGAAGAAACCTTAGAAGCTATCTACTCCAACCTTATTATTTTATAGATGAGGAAACTGAGGCACAGAGAGGTGGGGTGACTTGCCTGAGATCACAAAGGGGATGTAGGATTCAGACTTTCATTCTGTTTTTCCTCCCTCCCTCCCTCTCTCCCTCCCTCCCTCCCTTCCTTCCTTCCTTCCTTCCTTCCTTCCTTCCTTCCTTCCTTCCTTCCTTCCTTCCTTCCTTCCTTCCTTCCTTCCTCCTTCCCT
>NW_027187309.1:2382467-2444290 GCF_028583685.1 Petaurus breviceps papuanus
TCCTTCCTTCCTTCCTTCCTTCCTTCCTTCCTTCCTTCCTTCCTTCCCTCCCTCTGAGCCAAGATATGAATATAGTGCTTCCTGACTCCACTGACCTAGCCACTACACCACAGGTGTCAATATGAGGCCAGTAGCAGATGGGCCTGTAAAACTCCAGAATAAGAACCAAACTAGATTAAAATATAATTGGGAAGTGTTCAACAAAATAAATAAAATACAATATGGATAATATTAAATTTTGGTTTTCTAAATCAATGTGAGACCCGAGGACAAGCTTTTTATTTACCATGCTCCCCTGTAACACATATAATGCTGAGAAATAGCCATTTGAAACATTTTAATCTACTGAATGCCTTCCTGAAGTTTTCATTATGTATTACAAACACAAGGTACCAGAGAGTACTCTTTTAGACTCCTTAATCAGACACACCCCAGCTTGATTTCAACCTAGCCTAGCACTACAGTTATATGGATCTGCTGGAATTGTGTAATATGTTCTTGATGTGAAATGAAAGGCAACTTGTCAATTCTTACTGCCGGGCAAATAGTCTACAATCCAGAATGTTTAGTCTCTGTCTTTCTATCTCCTTGTGACTAGCTGTAGCAGCAAGCACCCCAGCATCTCCAGGGTGGCTGCCAACACAGGTTCTTAGATCTGCTTTTCTAAAGGAAAGCAACTCAAAAATGGGTTAACAATCTTGCTTTAATCAGTCAAACATATCATTTACCTAGTTCAGGGGGAAGAGTCAGCACCCTGAACTTCAGAGTATACAGACAGAAACATTTAAAGCAGACAGGCCTCCAACTGTCCAACCATTACATCCATACCAAATCACAGTTACCAGAGAGGGAAGCATCAACATCAGGGTTTTCAAAGCCAGGGGGCTCTCAACAGCTGCCCAGAGTCTCATCTGGTCAAATCACACAACACTTCTCAAAGTGAGGCCAAAACAAAGTCTCACATCAGGGATTATATAGCCTTCTCCTGAGTCAGAGAATGTAACAATCCTCTTGACCCACTCACTGCCCAATCACAAAGTACCAAGGTGTGGATGTTCCTGAAAAACAAGCCTCCCACCACAGGCTCCAGGTGCACTTAACCTAAAGGCAGGGAAGATCTTAAAAATTTATATTCCTAGCACAGTCCCTAGCACATAGTAGGCACTTAATCAACACTTGATTTATTGAGTTGCAAGTGGCTTTTACAGTAAGGAGAATGGCACTTATGCCAGATGGCAAAAGAATGATAATTTTTATTTTAAAAAAGTTTCTTTTCATTCTCAAAGGACATTGTGGGTTGTAGATCAATACTGAAATGTTTTCTTTGTAAGTCTGAAATCCCTCTTTGATTGTTCACTGGAGCCCTGGTATTCTGTTTCCCAGGAAGTACATTTCTGCTTCTCAGAAATAGGAAAACTTGTGTAATACTGAGTGTGATTTAGGCCTTTGCTACAACTGGGAGAGGTAGAATCTTGTCAGTGGAAGATGGAAGCTGTACTTTAGGCTTATCTTCTTAATTCATAGATGTAGAGCTGGAAAAGATCTCAGATGTTAGCCCGATACCTCATTTTATAGATGAGGAACTGAAACCCAGAGAGGTTAAGTAGCTTGACAAACAAAGGTCACACAGATAGTATCAGAGGCAAAGTTTGAACTCAGGTCTCCTGATTCCAGGACCAGTTCTCTTTCTACTATATTGGGCTGTCTTTTATCAGTGTCCAGTCAGTGCCACATTCCAGTTTACATGTATAACTGCTGAGGGCAGGTAGTCGGGTGGGAAATAAAATACAAAACCAGTATATCAGGCTGAAAGGGGCCTGAGTTTGAGCTTTGGATCTACACCTACTCCCATTTTTGAAGTTTCTACTTATCCTTTTGCAGTGTAACACCCCCTTTGCCCACATGCTTCCCCAGTCACCAAATGTTTTCTGTTGGCCTGTCCTTCCTAGGTACTACAGAACATACCCAGCCTTAACCCCTTTGTTCAGGTTCTTGCTAAATAGAACATTCATTGTATATAGTCATGGCTTAATCAGTGTTTGTCTGATGATGTTTTTTATCTTCTCAGGGACCTGCAGTGGCTCCCTATTGCCTCTAGGATAAACTACACACTCCTTAACCTGGCATTAAGATATCTACAGTCTGGTACCAACATGCCTTTCTCTTCACATATCACAATATTTGGGAACGAAAGACAAACAACAACAATATTACCCTTTACGTACTCTACCTTTCCAGTCAAACTGAACCATTAGTTATTCCCTGATCTCAGTCTGATACTTTCAGCTCCTGTTCACTTATGCAGGCTCCCCCAAATACCAGCAATGTGTTTCCCCCTCCCCATCTTTACCTGTCAAACTCCTTTTCTTCTTACTTCAAGACCCAGTTCAGGTGTTCCTCTTTCATGAAGTCTTCCTTTATCCATCTAGATGAAAGCATTTTGATCCTCTTCATATTGTCTTAGAACACTTTTTATTAATAACTAGTATACCAGTAAGCATTTATCAAACCCCTGATATATGCCAGGCACCGGTCTAGTCATCAAAAATAGAAAAAAACAAAAACCTCTTTTCTCAAGGAAATGAATAATAACAATGTCCATTTATATAGCTCTTTCAAGTTTACCAACTTCTTTTTGTTTCACAGATGTCCTGTGAAGCATTGTTAGTACAGATATTATTATGCCCATGTAGTATAGGAGGGATTCCTCCTACTCCAATTAATGCAACCAGAAATGTTGAGGGCAGACACATGCGATTGTTTTAATGTGCAAGAGAGATACTTTACACCCTGTGACCTTGGTGTTGTATATTGTTTTGATTGGGTAAAGAAGGGAATAGCTGTCTAGCTAAATAAACAAGCTAATTACATCCTCAGGGCTTCAACTATCAGAGAGACTTCAGCAGTTCAATCATTTCAGCAATGGACCAGTCCAGCGGTAGACAGACACTATCTTCCTTCCTCTCCCTACCCATGACTATGTCATTGGGGAGACTGATGCCAGCAGGACACAGGAGTTTTGGTTTTTTTTCCCCCCTGTGTTTTTAGGTACTTTCCTGCTTCCTTCTGAAATCCTATACATATTTAAATCAAAAGATGAAATCACATCTAATCTAATCAGTTGCACAAGCAACCCCAAGACCAAGTGCAGTATACTGGAAATAGCACATGGGTGAGCTTCCAGAGAGAAGACCTGTGATGAAATTCTTCCTCCTGTACTTACTTATTCCATGTTTTGGGGAAAATAACATTAATTTCTCTGGACCTTAGTTTTCTTTGAAGTAGAGAAATTCCCATGAGGAAATTACCTCTACCTTTACCAAAATGCATTTGCAGATTTTTTGAATAGTATAGTTTCAGAGATGTGCCCACAGTAACATAGCTGTTGTTAAGTCATGTTCAACTCTTTGTGAGCCCATTTGGGATTTTCTTGGCCAAGACACTGACTGGCTTGCTCTTTCCTTCTCCAGCTCATTTTACAGACGAGGAAACAGAGGCAAACAGGGTTAAGTGACTTGCCCAGGATCACATAGATAGTAAATGTCTGAGGCTACATTTGAAGGCAGAAGAGGAGTCTTCTTGGCTTCAAGCCTGGCACTTTATCCACTGCGCCACCTAGCTGCCCCACAGTAACATAGCTAGTACATGTCGAAGCTATTTACACGTCTTAGGATGTTGAGGCCAGCTCTGGCTACTAAACCATGACACTTCTTTTGAAAGCCTTCAGTATCCAATAGTACTAAGTATTCTCCCATCCAAGTACACATCAAGACTGATCTAGAATCAGAGATCATCAGTCCATTCAGGACAGCTATAGTAAGGCCAGGACCAAGAGGAAGGATTTGTACCAGACACCCTCTAAGATCCCTGCTAGTGCTAAAAATCTGAGATCCTATAAAGTTATTGGATTAAAGTGGTAGTGAGCCATTTAAAAAGATACCATAGTATTTTTCAATTTAAATAATCAGTAAAGATGAAGAACATAAGTTTCCATATCTTCTTGGGGAAACAAACAAAAAAGCCTATAATTTATCTATGGGTCATTCTGTGATTTGACTCATTCTGTTGTAAATGAACATTTTTTTTCTTTTGATATATTCTTTTTTTTCTCAAAAAGGAACATGTAGTGTAAAAATGAACTCCTGCCTTCTAAGTGACAGGGTACAAGAATTAAAGTGGGGCAGGATATATTGGAAAATGCTCCTCACAACATTGTTGATTCCTAACTCCATCTCTTATCCCATGGATCATAGAAGTGAAAATCCCACTGCTGTGAATTCAGATGATGGGGAGCAAGTTTGAATTAATTTTCTGCAGGGTTTTTTTCTTACCAGAATTCTACTCCATTGGCACCCTTGGGCTCATAGAGGACGTATCAGGAGTTCTTGAGCTTCAGGAGGTCTTTTTTTGTTGTTCAGTCATTTCAGTTGTGTCTTACTTTTTGTGACCCCATTTGTGTTTTGTTTTGTTTTTGACAAAGATAATGGAGTAATTTGTCATTTCCTTCTCCAACTCATTTTGCAGATGAGGAAACTGAGGCAAGCAGGGTTATATGACTTGCCCAAAATCATACAGATAGTAAGTGTCTGAGGCTAGACTTGAACTCAGGAAGATGGGTTTTTCGGACTCCAGGCCTAACACTGTATATATTGTGCCATCTAGCTAGAAACACTTCTAGTATAGGCATGGTGATTGATTTCAATCATCTGATAACCAACCTCACTAAACCTGGAAAGCCACAGGATTATGAATTATTTGTCCAAAGCAACTCTCAAGGACCATCTACAAAGGTAAGGATAGGTTTTGACTTCCCATGGCAGAGAGCATCCATGTTGTTGGTGATCATGGATCCTTAATGTATTCATAAAGAAGGTTTTTAGCTCCTTGTGTTCCACATATATATTGTCAGTGTTAATTCAGTTAACCACTGTTGACTAAATATGTCCTAAGTGCCTAGAACTTTCCTGTGTGGAAATAGGAGAGAAGAAGACCTGCTTTGCACCCTCTAGTATCATAAAAATATAATTTGGGATATTATGCTAATTATTGTTCTTGAAATGATTTTAAGTCCTTAAGCAGTGAATGATTATAAATTCCCAAATGGTTCTAAATATATCTTGGTAGGTATAATGCTAAGTAACATCTTAAAAATGGAAGGAGTTTCATGAAACCTATGATGCTATTAAAATGTGTGGCATACAGAATGTATATTTACTTAATTATACTGAATCATACTGTGTGCTCATGGGTGCTCTCAATTTTTCATCTATAAAATGGGGGTAATAGTTACAGTGCCAGCTTAAAAGTACTTTTTTACACATTTAAAAGTGCTTCATAAATGTCAACTATTATTTAACAAAATGAAGTCTTCACACCTCAGAGAAGTATGGTTTGTGAGACCTTTTCTAAACCCAATTTCTCCTCAGTCTACAATCAGACTCACATCTGTAGAGATAAATATAATAGAAATCTGTATTTAAATGGCATTAGTTGACAAATACAATTTACTCAGATGCCAGAGCCATCTTATTTCAATACTCCAAAGTACCTATGATTTAATCTATGTAAATATTTTCTCCAATCAGTTAGGAGACATCTTTATGAGTTGCTGTGAAATTTAAAAAAACATCAGTACACATTATGGAAAACCTTTTAATGAATCTCTGATCTTAACTAGGCTTTTTCTTTTACTATTGAGATAAAAGTCTTTCTAGTTTATAGTAGGATTTGTCCAAGCTTGTTAGTATTGACATTGAGATGCCAGTATCATCTCTGTACCAGAATGAGCTATCAGAGGATCATATCTTGGGAGGAAACTTAGACATCATCTTGTCCGACCCCCTCATTAAGGAAATAGAGACCCAGATAGGTTCCAGGTAACAAAAGTATTAAGAGTTACGTTTGGAAGCTCAGCTTATTACAGGAGCTACTGATTGGTTAGGCTGATTCATGGTGACTCTTCTTTTAACATTTGTGGGGACCTAGAGTAGCAAAATGAAGTTGGATGAAAACCCTGTAAGAAGCCAATTGTAGGGAAGTGAGAGGGAGGAAGAAAATGGGAGACTGGTGGGAATAATGGGGTGGGGAAGAAGGGGACAGGCATTTATTAAACACTTACTATGTGCCAGGCATTGTGATAATTGATTTACAAATAATATTCCTTTTGCCTTTTCTATTCTCTAATGATTAGTCTTTTAGATGAGCATGAGAGTTTCCCAACCTCAGTGGTGTCAATTTATTACAAAGGGCCCACAAAACCACATTGCACAGCAAGAATTATCATTATCATATTCTTCAGTCAGTCATCCATCCATTCATACTTTTATTCAGCATTTTTAAAAACCCTACTATGTTCCAGGCTAAGTACAATAGGAGGCAAAAATACAAAGGCAATAATTAAAGAGTCCACAATCTGTGAGCAGCTAGGTGGTGCAGTGGATACAGTACCAGGCCTGGAGTCAGGAATACTCATCTTCCTGAAATCAAATCTGGCGTCTGGCACTTACTAGCTGTGTGACACTGGGCAAGTCACCTAACCTCATTTACCTCAGTTTCCTTATCTGTAAAACAAGCTAGAGAAGGAAATAGCAAATGACTCCAGTATTTTTGTGAAGAAAACCCCAAATGGTTTCAGGAAGAGTTGGACACAACTAAAAACAATTGAACAACATCTCTTGGGGTGAGGGTGGAGTTTGGGGACTGGGGCAATATGTATATGCCTAAGTCAATACAAAATATTCACAAATTTATAAAGTAATTGCTGGGGAGAAAGATATTTATCTGGCACCAAAAAAATGAAGTGTGATTCAGCATAAAAATAAGCAGACATACTTTCTTGTAGACTAAATAATATATGCATTACCATTTTTAAATGTATATACATGCTGTTGTAATTTTAAAAAAATCATTTCCAAATACCACTGAGTCATAGTAGCTTTTTGTCATCAAATACTTTTCTTAATGATTAGATACTATTAATATACCTATCATTTTGTACCATCTTTGAATTGTTTTAATGGTAAAAAAGTTGAGGAACAGAATCTGGCCTCAGACACTTAACACATACTAGCTGTGTGACCTTGGGCAAGTCACTTAATACCAATTACCCTGCCCTCCCTCCAAAAAGCAAAAAAGAAATGTTGAGGAACCTTGTGAGAGGATTGAGACTCTTACTTTATGCTTTCATATTTAAGGGAAGATATGTTGCAGATATATGAACCATGACAGCAATTCACTTATTATGTTGTCTTTTTAACCATTGTGTTGTCTTTTTAACTTTTTTAGTTCTTTTGAGATTTGCCAATGACAGACTTGCAAGAAATATAACAATGGGTGACAGACACAGAAATTGGCACAGAAATTATGTTGTAGGTACAGGTAATAAAAGTCAACTGATAACCTTGTCACATCATCTCTGCCACCATCTCTCCTGTTGATGCAGTAGAACAAATGCTAGATTAGGAATCAGAGACCTGATTTCTTCTAGACTGGCTAGGCCACCAACTCACTATGTGACCTCGAACAAGTAACTTTACCTCTTGTGGTAACAGCTGCCCAGATCCATAAAATGAGGGACTTGAACTAAAATTCCTTCATATTTCAGTAATCTAGGAATCTTGTTCTCAGTGTTACCTATGATATGACAGACTACAAAATGATCAATTTTTCATTTGGAGAAATTACTTTTCACTATAATTTCCATTTTCCATTTTTCCCCTTTCCTTTTTTTCTTCCTCCTTTATAAATCTACTCAATGGAACGATGTAAACAACAGTGCGGTTACTTAGGCTGAACCCAGACTTGAAATGAAACAAATGGCAATGATTTTGGCTTGACCTAAGGTAACAGTTATTGTTATGGAATTTTTGGGCCTGTTATAGGAAGCACAAATGAAATAACATCCTCTTATTGAGGACTACACTGACATATTTGAGGATGCAGGTGTATAAACAAGGCAGGAAACGCTGGATTTCAAGCTGCGGTTGGAATAAGAAAGTATAGAGAAAACAAAACAGGTAGAGAAAAAGATTTTATGGCTCTTATTCAAGTTTTATAAACAACTAGAAATAAAAACAAGCTCACTGAAACATCTGGCATTCACTTAGAAGTCAGTGTGGGGAGGAAAAGAAACTGGGTTGATTTTAAGGACCTTGGTTCAAATCCTGGCTTTACTCCTTACTTATTATGTGATATTGGATAAGACATTTTCCATCTCTAAGTTTCAGTTTCTTTATCTGTAAAATAAGGGGGTTGGAAGAAATTTAAGCGTGGAATGGTAAAATGTATGTGGATTTGGAAAAGCCCAAGACTGGATTCAAATCCCAGTTCTTCCACCTACTTACTATCTCTGCAACTTTGCTAAAGTAACTTGATCTCTGCAAGTTTGTTTCACCATCTGGAAAATGAAGTTGGACCAGATGACTTCTGAGGTACCTTCTCGCTCTGAATTGATCATGATACTATCACCTATGAAAAAAGGGTAAATGAGTCTTTTTAACCTGGAGAGAAGAGAAGGCCAAAGATGATCTTCCAATGCTAGAATCTGATTATCAAGCCATTTTGGTCTAATGAAAAGAACATCGGTCCACAAGTGCCTACTCTGAGCCAAACATTGTGCTTGCTAGGTGCTGCAGCTACAAAGACAAACATGAAACAGCCCCTGCCCTCAAAGGGCTTACGTTCTTTGGGGAGAGAAAATATATAAAAACAAAGTAATTTTGTGGAATAGTCATTAGCATTTGACAGACTCAGGAAAACCTAATATAAGAGGTAAAACTTGAGCTGTACTCTGAAGGAAATTAGAATTCTAAGAGGTAGAGGTAAGGAGGTAATGCTTTTTAGCCTGTGTAAAGTTGAGGACTTGGGAAGGAGAATATCATATGTGAGGAACAATAAGAAGACCAGTTTGGCTGTGTGTGAAAGGGAGAGATGTATAATAAAGAAGGAAAGGTAGTTTAGGGCCAAGTTCTAAAGAGTTTTAAATGCCAGACGAATTTGTATTTGATTACAAAGGGGAATAGTTTGTTGACCATGTTCCTATGCTTTAGGAAAATTACTTTGACAACTTTGTGGATGATAGATTGGTGAGAGGAAACAGTCGAGGCAGGAAGAACCAGGTAACTTGGTTCTAGATTTACTTTCCCTGCAACATTGCCCAAACCACCTCACATCAGAATGCTTTATTTTCCTCATCTATAAAATGAGGTAGGTGGTTGGACCAAATCTTCAAAAATATGATTCTAATTTTCTTATTCTTATAAGTGGAAGAGAAATTTTGTTTACAAGCATCCAATAGGCATTTTTAAAATATCTGTTTACCTGGAATTACATAGAAAACAAACATACACACAGGGTTTGAAATCGAGAGACTTAAGTTTTCCCTGTCCCTGACTTTAACTACCTTAATAACTAAAGTTAACTTAACTAAATAATTTAATCTCTATGTGGGTCAGTTTTCTTATGTGCAAATAGAGAATAATAGTACATAAATATCATGGACATAAAATGGGACCATACATGTGAACATACTTTGAAAAGCTAAATTATATGAATATTGTCATATTAATATAATTGAGATTGCCCTGGTAAAAAAGTATATTTCCTTATTAGGGATGATGTAATTTTCTCCTGCAAGAGAGAAGAAGATTGCCTCAGGTCAGAAAGCTTACTGACATTTTCTACTGGAGCCATCAAATTTTCATAAGAAATACTGGAGCTCTCAATATATGATTTTTCCTCATATTGTTCTCCAAGTTCTTCTGTTTTTCTTTTTCTTTCCTTAGTCTCACACTAGGAAGAAGAATGCTTTTATTTATGCTATTAATGGTGGAAAGAGTGGTGGGATTTGGATAAAATGAGAGAGGAATAGAATGTGTGATGTGACTTTGAAGGGTAAGGGAATAGAGGATAAGCTCCAGGACCAGGACTGTCTTTCAGCCTGTGCTAGTAACTAAGCAGTAATATTTAATAATATTGTGGAGATGGGAATGCTTAGAGGATATGTGATAGCTATTGGGAAACATCCGAAGAGCTGTCATGTGGAAGTGGGATTGGGATTGTTTTGTTTTGTCACGGAGGTCAGACCTAGGAGCAAAATGTAAGAGTTGCAGATTTAGACTTTATGTCAAAAAGCTTAGGGAAAAAATCTTGTTAATAATTGGAGATATCCAAAAGCAGTAGCTCCAGAGGTAGTGAGTTCCACATCACTGGAAATTCTGAATCAGAGGTTGGATGAACATTTGTTATATATGTTGTAGGGGCCTATTTTGGTATAGATCAGAGATGTCAAATATGCCACCCATGGGCAGCTTTGTTATGGCAACATTCCTAGATCAGAACCATTTCTGACTGTGGTTTGAACCAGATTGAAATGTAACTGGGAAATAGTTAACAAAATAAATAAAAATATAGTATAACACATATAGTATTAATATGTAATAAGTCAAAATATGACCTGCAAGTATCCTTATGTATGGTTTAGTGGTCTTGTTTCTATTTTAGTTTGATACCATTGATTTAGATCACCTTGGAAATAACTTTCAACTATGAGATTTTGTGGTTCTTTGTGTAATGGGATATCATGTCTTATTTGTCTTACAACAATACTGAAGGTTGGAAGTTGGCAAAAGACAGAGACAGTGAAATAGAAAGGCAAGGCCTTTCAGATGTAAAGGAAACATTCAACACCTTAGAAAGGATATGGAATTTTGAAGGGCTGAATTGTGTATGAAGAGATACCCAGGCAATGAACTTATCCTGGTGCACAGATTACCTCTATCCCCACTCAGTTACCTATATAAGACTCAGTAGAGTCTGGGAAACATAAATTGGCTTCTCATAAGTAAAGGCAGAGTTCAAAACTGAAGGAGTCTACCTTTGTAACTAGAACGATTATTTAGTAATAGAGGGTAGAGCCCTCCAACTTTTTGCCTAGAAGTGAAAAACCCTGGTGATTCTGAGGGAGAAAATGAGAAGAAACTTTTTGCCACTTCTAGGTCAAAGATTATTGTCCTTTCTGAAAAGTGTACTGTAACACTACAACTTGAGAGAATACTTTAACAGTCAGCTAAGTGAAAGGTTGAAAGTGGTGAAGCCTATAGTTATTCATGGAACGGCAAAACTAGAGAGTCCAACATATAGACCTATCCATTAGGGATGCCACCCCTTGTCAAGAGCTCAGAAGATAAGCAACCTGCCTGGAAGCATTAGCCCAGTGGCAAAATGGCCACCCTGACTCAGTCTGGCAATGGCAGTCCAATGTCAGAGGCATCTGTCCAGCCCATCCCAGAAACAGGTGTACCCAGTGGCTGAGCACCCTATGCTAGCAGCAGCCATTCCCAGTAAAGAGCCATATCAGAAGGTAAGCAAACTCCTTCATCTACCTCAGCCTAGCATCAGATTGAGCTATTCAGCTGGGACACTTTGCCCTTTGAGAAATGAGCCTAACTGAACAGCAACTCATCTATCACTAATACTATGTTCAAGGACTTTTTGGACATAGAAAGGTCCTGCAGTTTCTGAATTGCTGCCTTAGCCATGTGTGTTCCCTAAATGTGTGCTTTCCTATCATCAAACTTTTAAGTTCATGCCCATTCTTGCTCCCACGGACTCTGTGTGATCCGTGGGAGAGTGTACCTCTGTTTTTTTTTTTAGAAATGTTTTGTAACTATGGTTCTTATTATACCATTTCTAATAGCTAATTTTTTAAGATTATTGTTAAGGTAAAGTACTCCAGTGGGTTAGAGAGATAGGTTAGGGAGATAGCCATTCATAGGGTTACCCTAAAAGTAGTAGTAACTATTCATTTGGGGACCCAGCCTGCCAGTGCCAGTGGTGGTTGGGGTGGGGCAAAAGGTGCATTACATCTGTTAGTCATTTGAAGACACAAAAGATTTTCCTCTGGTAGATTCATAACACTGGTAATGCTATATGTACTTTTAAGAGATTGATCTCTTTCTTAATCAAATGACCTCCTTTGGAATGTTTCTTTTAAATAATTCTTTTCTCTAAGGAATTCTGAATAAACTTACTTTCCTTCCATGTAAGTAAAGCCACTAGGTTCGGCCTACTATTTTAATTCTAGATGACCCCCATACAAGCATATGGATTACACTCTGACATAAGCAGTCTTGTACACATTGTCCTATCTTCTGCTGTTACCATCTGCTTTGTTCTTGGAACGCGGAAGGATTATTTTGGTTTGCTAGAATCCTGCTTATGAAGATACACTTGCAGCAAATTGGCAAATCTAAATGTTTTGCAGGCTTTGAGAACCACACAGATAGATGCAGAAGAGTAAAAACATGTAAGATTATTGAGATTTTACATAGTTTTAGCTGAAAACTAAGCTTTACAACACCACCTTGCACATCTGAAAGCATCTTTAATAATGGATTATATTCCCATGCGTCGAAATAAGATTGTCATAGGGGATACTGAGCTTGACCTTTGACCCTTAACTATCTTTAGATTTCCCCACAGGATGCAATATCACTAATCCTGAGTATTTCATAGAACCACAGGTTCTATGTCTATGAGAAAAGTCTCTCAGTCTAATTAAACTTGAACGAAAATCCCTGCTATAACATTGCCAACAAGTGGTCTTCCAGCTTCCGCTCAAAGATTTCCAGCTATAGCCAGAGTCAGACCTAATTGCTAAAATGTTTTTCTTTATAGCAAGCCCAAATATGTCCCTCTACAACTTTCACCTATTGCTCTAAGTTCTGACCTCTGAGGCTAAAAAGAACAAAAATAATCCCTCTTGGACAAGATAGTTCTTCAAATCACTTAAAGCTATCATGGCCCTGCCCCTGCCACATCTTCCCTGTAATGATGGTTCTTTTTCAGGCTAAATATCTGTAGTGCCAGTGCAATATTTACAGCACCCATGATCATGATAAAGACCATGACTACAAGTATCGCATGATGTTTGATTGCAAAATATACCAAACTCTCCAGATAGAGGATAGAACTGAAGCATTTATTTAGACACCAGAAACCAAGTCCCAAAACAAGTAAGTCGATTCCATCATAGTACCAAAGATATTCAGAGAGCCACAGCATCCTTCAACCTTCCCACAAAACCAATACAAGAGCAATATTTACTCACAAAGCTATCATCTTGCCTGAGCTCCTCTGTCCCCCACAGTCTAGCTAACTCTGAACCAGTTTCCTGTGGGCTCTGCTTCCCTTCAGAAAATTCCTCCCACCACAGGCTCTATGTGACCACATTCAGCCTACTGGGGCCAGAGTTTATCTTCACAGCAGGAAAGCTTCCTGTGACTCTGCTGCACCTTTCAGCAAATTCCCTCCATCACAGGCTCCATGTGATTACATTCAGCCTATTAGGGGGAAGAGTTTACTTTCAAAGCAGGGGAGGTCTTCAAATTCCCCCCTAGGTCTATTAAGGGTCAGGGAAGATCTTCAAATTCCCATTCTCATTACAGCATTCTGAAGTCCTTCAGATGATTCTTCTAATGTATGATCTTTAGTTTTCACCATCCCAGATACCCTCTCCTAGAATTATCGAAGTTTTTCTATGTATTCTCTAAAAACATGCTGCTCCAGAACTGATCACAGTAATTCACATGTGGTCTAACCAAGGGCTCAGCACAGAAGAATTGTGCCTTCCTTTTTTTTCCTGGATGCTGTATTACTGTAGCCCAAGATTGTATTCTTGCTCTGTCACACTACTGAGTCATGGAGTTTGCAGTCATTCTGACATATTTTTCACAGAAACTTGTGTCCAGCTTGAATCCAGCTTCTCCATGCTGGATGTGTATAGTTGATTTTTAAAAACTGTTATAGAACTTCCCATTTATCCCTATTATTAAACATATCTTATTCAATTTGTCCCATTTTTTTAGACTGTTAAAATTTATTTTGGATCCTGACTTTGTCATCCAGTGTTTTAGCTACGCCACTTGACAAGTTTCTATGAATTGATCCAAATAATTGATAAAAATATTGAATAACAGTGGGACTAGTATTGATCTATTGGTCTTTCACCAGGCCCATGCTCAAAGCCTATGGTTTGGTAGAAATAGTGAAACTATTTGATCAGCTTTCAAGATTTCAAAGTAACTCCTATACCATGAAATATCCAAGTAGAAATCTATAGAGGAATCTAAAGTAATCCCCATTAATGTATTCATAGAATATGCCTATAATTGAGGCCTTGGGGAGACATAATTAAATAGTTGTAAACTGCCTTTGGGTTTTAGTGGGTTGCAAACTCAGTATGTCAATATTATGATGTGGCATCCAGAAAACCTAATATAAGATTGATTTGAGACAGAAGGCCCAGGATAAGGGAAATATTAATCCCACTCTATTCTGCCCTCATCAGTCAATATCTGGAGTAAATGTGTTCAGTCATGGCTACTAAATTTTAGGAAGGATATTGGTAAGCTGGGGAGTGTCCAGAGAAGAGTGACCAGGATGGTGAAAGGACTCAAGGCCAAGCAATATGAGAATCATTTAAAAGACCTGGAGATTTTTTGTTTGGAGAAAAGACTTGGAAGGGACTAATAGAAATATTCAAGTATTTAAAAGGCTATCTTTTTTGAAGGGTGATGAGATTTAATTTGTTAGGACCCAGAAGAACAATAAGTGGAAATGGCAAAAAGGTAAATTTGGGTTTGATGTTAGGAAAAACTTCCTAATGATTAGAGCTATCCAAAGTGAGAGAGACTTATTTAGGAAGTAATAGGTTCCTTTTCACTGGAAGTCTTCAAGAAAAGGTTAGATGATCACTTACTGAGTGTCTTGTCAAAGGAATTTTTGTTTATATATATTAGACTATATGGCTTCTAAAATTCTGTGATCCTGGGTTGTATCATCACAGACTTCCTTACAGTTTACAATGGTGGTGTAGTATTTGAACTTGTAGCTTAGGAGACTTGCATTCAAATTTGATCTCTGAGGAGGACTAGTAGAGACATGTAAATTATTATCATTGTTCTTTTGGTCAGATAATTCATTGAATCATAATGCTGTGATACACCAAATCCACTGACATGCACATTCACTTATACACTGAAATCTCCCATCATTTAGCTCACATGTACTAGGGATAATATTTATAAAGATTACTGAGGAAACACAAATCAGCTCTTGAAAATCTGAGTCAAGACTATGAATTGTATGAATAGCTTACTCTGGGACTACTATGGACTCAGAAAATGCAAAGTAATTTTTATATTAACTTAAGTAAAATAGATTAAAAAATTAGTGTTGCTTTTAACATACACATATACACATTAACACACATATATATCTCAAAACCACAAAAAGAATTCCAAAATCAAGTACAAAGGATAGAGATTAATCAGCAGATCATCTTCATGAATAGAAACAAACATTTACTGAATGCCTGTATTGAATAAGGTCATATGCTAGGAAATATGGGAGATACAAAAGAAGAATCAGACCAGACTGATGCCCTTGATGATAATACAATTTCATTGAAAATAATGTGCCACCGTGGTTCCCTCATCTACAAAATTGGGGTTGGGGTGAGTAATACAAGAATTACATGATCTTTGTTTTCTTCCTGCTCTGAAGCCTTAAGACCTCTAAATGTTCAACTAAGATTAAAAAAAAATGTTTCAAATGAGAGCAATGAGTGAGTGCTTTGGGAGTTCAGATAAGGCACTGTCCTCCGTTAGCATAGATGACAAACTGAGCACTGACTTTAAGCATTTAAAAGGAAGATCATAGAAATTAGAACTGGAATTTAGTATAACCAAGTCCAGCCCTCTCAGTTTACAGATGAGGAAGCCTAAGTCCAGAGAAATGGAATGATTTGCCCAGGGTCGAACTGAGGACAAGCAAACTGGGATTCAAATCCAAATCTTCTGAGTCCAAAACTAGAGTCTTTTTTTACTCCATTAATTGGCATATGTCTTATAAAGAATTGTATCAACATAATTCAGCCTTGTCATGTAACTTTAAATGTGCAAAAATAGTCCTAAGAAATAATTTTCCCAATAATTAAATATACTCCTTATATAAGGGACATATATGTATATATATAAATATATATAATTCTATATGTGCGTGTAGATATGTATGTAGATATATATATATACATATAACATATATATATATATGTAAAAGCTTATATGGTTTTTTGTGTGTTGAAAAGTTGACCAAATAAAAAGGGTTGTGTGGTATAATTATGCATTTTGTTTCATCATTGAAGCTATAATATCATAATCCTTGGAAAGACCCTTAGATCTTTCAGGAGAAAAATAATATATAATCAGAATTTAAATTTGATGTAATTACAAAAAAAAAGGTCTGTGATTTTGTCAGTGTAGGGGGACACTGTGTGGAGATTCTTTCCATGAATTCAGATTATAACCAATATAAGAGACTGTTAGTCATGCATGTTTCAGAAATGAGATTTGAAACAGGTCTTCCTGAATTTAAACCTAACAATCTTCTCTGTTAAGCCAGAATTTTTAAGTGTTATATTTTACAAATGATTTCTTTCTTGAAAGTAGGATAAATCCAGTCAATTTGCTTCCAACACTCAATTCCACCCCTTTAATCTAATATACCCTGTTCATAATCCCTTGACCTTGAAAGAGTTTAAACTTAATGTTTTGGGGAAACAATGTGCTTGTTTATAAGAATCAATCAATCAATCAATCTCTCTTTCTCTTTCTGTCTCTCTCACACACACACAGACACACACAGAAACACAGAGACACACACACACACACACACACACACACACACTTTCTTCCACATTCCCAGTCTTGTCTAGAGAGTTGCATTGACCTGGTTTTGACTAGTTTTAACTGGAATGAACCAGTTTTGACTGTTTTTTTAAACCAACTTAAACTAGTTTGAACTGGTTTAACCAATTTTTAAAAATGATATAAACTAGTTTTAACTGGAACCAATTTATGCTGGTTTTAATGGATTTTGACTGGTTTCAACTGGTTTGAGCTGGTCTGACCAGTTTAAAGTGGCCTGAACTGGTTAACCAGCTTAAACATGTTTGAACTGGTTTAACCAGTTTTTTAAATGGTCTGAACTGGTTTTGACTGGAACCAGTCTATACTGGTTTTAACTGATTTTAACTGGTCTAAACTGGTTTGAACCGGCTTCATAGGGTTTAATCTGGTCTTTAATCTGTATAAATTTCTTTGAACTGCTTAGGTGGGTTTGACAGATTTTAACGTGTTATGACTGGTTTAAACCAGTTTGAACCATTTAATTGGGCGGAGCCAAGATGGCGGAGTAGAAGCAAGACCTTCCCGCGGCTCCGGCTTCCACCCTCCCCAATCCATGTAAAAAGGGGACTCTAAACACACTTTGGAGCTGCAGAACCCACATAATGACACAGAGGAGCTAACCTCCCGCCGAGGACAGCCCGGCAGGCCTGCAGGAATCAGCCAGCGCAGCGCTCTGGGAGCCAAGTCCAGCCCCACGCCGAGGCTTTAGCCCCAGGGCGGGCCTGACCAGCCACCGGCCAGAGGGACTCCAGATCAGCAGCTGCTGGGGCCGTTTCCAGATTTATCAACACATAGACACAAAGGACAAAGTGAGAGGTTCGAGGCTGGGAAGACTAGCGGCGGCAACGCGGGGGACGCAAGCCATAAGGCACGGCGGCTGCAGCGCGGCGGGCGCAGCCTGGGAAGGCCCGGCGCTGTGGCGGCGGCAGCGGACGCAGGCCGGGAAGGCACAGCGGCTTGTGCAGGAAGGCGTGGCCCGGCTGGCTGATGCAGGCCTGGAAGGGGCCTGATCAACTCAGAGGGCAAGTCTTCCCACCAACCACAAGGTCCACTACCAGGCCTATCATCAAAGGGCTGGGACTGGAAAGAACAAGGTAAGAAGAAAACACAGGGGCCCCTACACTGGACAGCAAACACTCCTGGGGCTACCACTTCATAGCACAGAAATCTTAAAAAAAAAAAAAAAAGCCTCTTTCAGGACCTCCAAAGACAAGGATGACAGAGTGAACCCCACTTGCTCCAAACCCCCCCTCTAACCCTGAAAATATAGTAACTCTTGCCCCAGGGCAAAACCCTCTACAGTAAAGGCTTGGGATCCTAGAGGAAGGGCGTGGCTAGGACCCTGCCTCAAAATGGGTAGAAAGCAGACTACAAAGACAAAGACTCTGGAGTCCTACTATCCTCAGAGGGAGGAACCAACCTCAGAGGGAGACAATGTGGACTCCACACCCATAGCTGAGACTTCAACAGGGAATGGCTCCCAAGCACAGAAGGCTCTCCTAGATGAGATCAAAAGGAACTTTGAAAGCAAAATGAGAGAGATAGAAGACAAAATGAATCATTCTCTCAAAATGAAAATAGCAGAATTCGAAAAACATTATAATGAGGAAAACATCTCTCTACAAAGAAAAGTGTATGATATGGAAAAGGAGCTTCAAAAATTAACCAAGGAAAATGATTTGCTAAAAACCAGAATTAAACAAATGGAAACAAATAACTCTATGAGGAACCAAGAATTAGCCAAGCAAAACAACAAAAATGAAAAATTAGAAAAAGAGGTAAAATACCTCAAAGAAAAAATAACTGACCTGGAAAACAGATCCAGGAGAGATAATCTGAGAATCATAGGCCTACCAGAAAATTATGATGAAAAAATGAGCCTGGACAACATTCTTCAAGAGCTCGTTAAGGAAAACTGCCCTGAGATACTAGAACCTGAGGGGAAAATAGAAATCTAGAGAATGCACTGGACACCTGCTGTAAGAGATCCCAAACTGAAAAATCCTCGAAATGTTGTGGCCAAACTCCAGAACTGCCAGATAAAAGAGAAAATACTTCAAGCGTCCAGAAAGAAACAATTCAAATATGGAGGGTCCACAGTGAGGATTGCACAGGATTTGTCAGCCTCCACACTGAAAGATCGGAGGCAGTGGAATACTATTTTCAGGAAGGCAAAACAGCTCGGATTACAACCAAGGATCACATACCCAGTGAGACTGAGCATATTCTTCCAGGCAAAGAGATGGTCATTCAATGATATAACAGAGTTCCAGACCTTCTTAATAAAAAAGCCAGAACTCAATGGAAAATTCAACCTCCAATTACGAGATGCAACAGTGAATTAGAAAGGTAAACAAGGAGAACACACATCATTTTAGAGGGAAAGAGGGGAGGGAGAGGAGCTTCGAATGAGATCTATTCCTGTCATTCTTGATGCCAAGAAAAAAGAGCATACCTCATTAAGTATAACAATATCCTACAAGTAGTAGGAGGGGGAAAGGGTTACAAAAGGGGGGTGGGAGTGGTTTGTAGGGAGGGAAGTAGTAAGAGGAAAAGGGGAGGAAAAGGGAGGGGGGCCAAAAAGGGAACACTGAGGGAGGTGGTGGTCAAAAGGAAAACTATCAAGGGGGGGAAGGGAGAAGGGAGGGAAAATATGAACATTAACAGGGGCAGGAATAGGATGAGGGGAAAGAAACAGATAACAATCATAACTGTAAATGTGAATGGAATGAACTCTCCTATAAAACAGAGACGGATAGCAGAATGGATTAGAAATCATAATCCTACAATATGCTGTTTACAAGAAACACATTTGAAACAGAGGGATACACACAAGGTAAAGGTAAAAGGTTGGAGTAAAATATATCATGCCTCAGCTAAAATAAAAAAAGCAGGGGTAGCAATCCTTATCTCAGATAAAGCAAATGCAAAAATTGACCTAATTAAAAGAGATAAGGAAGGAAAGTATATCCTGTTAAAAGGCACCATCGAGAATGAAGCAAAATCACTACTTAACATATATGCACCAAGTGGTGTAGCATCCAAATTCCTAGAGGTGAAGGTAAAGGAATTAGAGGAAGAAATAGATAGCAAAACTATACTAGTGGGAGACCTTAATCTCCCCCTATCTGAACTTGATAAATCCAACCTCAAAATAAACAAGAAAGAAGTTAAGGAGGTGAACAGGATTTTAGAGAGGATAGGTATGATAGATCTCTGGAGAAAACTGAATGGGGATAAAAAGGAATATACTTTCTTCTCAGCGGTTCATGGCACATATTCAAAAACTGACCATATTCTAGGGCATAAAAACTTCACAATTCTATGCAGTAAGGCAGAAATATTAAACGCATCGTTCTCAGATCATGATGCAATAAAAATTATATGCAATAAAGGGCCAGGGAAAGACAGACTAAAAACTAACTGGAAATTAAACAATTTGATCTTAAAGAATGAGTGGGTCAAACAAGAAATTATAGAAACAATCAGTAATTTCATTCAAGAGAATGATAATAATGAGACAACATACCAAAATCTGTGGGATGCATTAAAGGCAGTTCTTAGGGGAAGTTTTATATCCCTGAGTGCATACGTGATTAAATTAGAGAAAAGGGAGCTCAAGGAATTGGGCATGCAATTAAAAAATCTAGAAAAAGAACAAATTCAAAATCCCCAATTAAATACTAAACTAGAAATATTGAAGACTAAAGGAGAGATTAATAAAATTGAAATCAAGAAAACTATTGAACTAATAAATAAAACCAAGAGCTGGTTTTATGAAAAAACCAACAAAATTGATAGACCCTTAGTCAATATGATAAAAAAAAAAAGAAAGAAGAAAACCAAATTATGAGTTTCAAAAATGAAAAGGGTGAATCTACCTCCAATGAAGAGGAAATCAAAACAATAATTAGGAATTATTTTTCCCAGTTGTATGCACATAAATTTGACAATCTTAGGGAAATGGATGAATATTTAGAAACATACAAGTTGCCCAGATTAACTGAAGAGGAAGTAAATTACTTAAATAATCCCATCTCAGAAAAAGAAATTGAACAAGCCATCAGTCACCTCCCTAGGAAAAAATCTCCAGGGTCAGATGGATTCACTAGTGAATTCTATCAAACATTTAAAGAACAATTGATTCCAATACTCTACAAATTATTTGGGAAAATTAGTGAAGAAGGAGTCCTACCAAATTCTTTTTATGACACAAATATGGTACTGATACCTAAATCAGGAAGAGATAAAACAGAGAAAGAAAATTATAGACCAATCTCCCTCATGAATATAGATGCAAAAATTCTAAATAAAATACTAGCCAAAAGACTACAGCAACTTATCTCAAGAATAATACACTTTGATCAGGTAGGATTTATTCCAGGAATGCAAGGATGGTTTAATATTAGGAAAACCATCAGTATAATTGATCATATCAACAATAAAACTAGCAGAAACCACATGATCATCTCAATAGATGCAGAAAAGGCTTTTGACAAAATACAACATCCATTCCTATTAAAAACATTAGAAAGTATAGGGATAAATGGAGCCTTCCTTAAAATAATAGGTAGCATCTATTTAAAGCCATCAGCAAGTATTATATGTAATGGGGAGAAACTGGAAGCATTTCCCATAAGATCAGGGGTGAAACAAGGGTGTCCACTATCACCCCTCTTATTCAATCTGGTACTAGGAATGTTAGGAGTAGCAATTAGAGAAGAAAAAGAAATCAAAGGAATCAAGTTAGGCAAAGAAGAGACCAAGCTATCACTCTTCGCAGATGATATGATGATATACTTAGAGAATCCTAGAGAATCAAGTAAAAAACTGCTTGAGACAATAAATAAATTTGGCAAAGTTGCAGGATATAAAATAAACCCACATAAATCCTCGGCATTCCTATATATTTCCAATGAAATTCAACAGCAAGAAGTAGAAAGAGAAATCCCATTTAAAGTCACTGTAGACATAAAAAATATTTGGGAATTTACCTGCCAAAACAAACCCAGGACCTGTATGATCATAACTACAAAACACTTTTCACACAAATAAAGTCAGATCTAACTAATTGGAAAAATATCAATTGCTCATGGCTGGGTCGAGCTAATATAATAAAAATGACAATTTTACCTAAATTAAATTATATATTTAGTGCCATACCAATTAATTTATCAAAAAACTACTTTATAGACTTAGAAAAAATAGTAACAAAATTCATCTGGAAGAATAAACGGTCCAGAATGTCAAGGGAATTAATGAAAAAAAAAATGTTAGGGAAGGTGGACTAGCTTTACGAGATTTCAATCTGTACTATAAAGCAGCAGTCATCAAAACTACTTGGTACTGGCTTAGGAATAGAGGAGTGGATCAATGGAATAGATTAGGCACACGAGATTCAGAAGTCAACGACTACAGTAATGTATTGTTTGATAAACCCCCAGACCCTGGTTTTTGGGATAAGAACTCACTATTTGACAAAAACTGCTGGGAAAACTGGAATATAGTATGGCAGAAAGTGGACATAGACCATTATCTAACACCATATACCAAAATCAAGTCTAAATGTGTTCATGATCTAGGTATAAAGGTTGATACTGTAAGCAGTCTGCTAAAACAAGGAATAGTTTACCTATCAGACTTGTGGAGAGGGAATGACTTTATGATGAAACAGGAATTAGAGAACATTATAAAATGTAAAATGGATAATTTTGACTACATGAAATTGAAAAGTTTCTGTACAAATAAAGCCAATGTAACCAAGATTAATAGGGAGGTGGGAAATTGGGAAAGAATCTTTACAACCTATGTCTCTGACAAAGGACTCATCTCTAAAATATACAGAGAACTGAGTCAAATTTATAAGAATACAAGTCTTTCCCCAATTGATAAATGGTCAAAGGATATGAACAGGCAGTTTTCAGAGAAAGAAATTAAAGCTGTAAGCACATGAAGAAATGCTCTAATTCACTATTGATTAGAGAAATGCAAATCAAAACAACTCTGAGGTACCACATCTCACCAGTCAGATTGGCTAAGATGACAAAACAGGAAAATGACAAATGCTGGAGAGGATGTGGGCAAACTGGAACACTAATGCATTGTTGGTGGAGCTGTGAACTGATCCAGCCTTTCTGGAGAGCAATCTGGAACTATGCCCAAAGGGCTATAAATACTTTCATACCCTTTGATCCAGCAATACCAATCCTAGGGTTATATCCCAAAGAGATCATAGAAATGGGAGAAAGACCCATATGTATAAAAATGTTTATAGCAGCTCTTTTTGTTGTGGCAAAGAATTTGAAATTAAGGGGATGTCCATCAATTGGGGAATGGCTGAACAAGTTGTGGTATATGCATGTTATGGAATATTATTGCGCTATAAGAAACGGGGAGCAGGCGGTCTTCATATTTACCTGGAGAGGCTTAAAAGAACTAATGCTGAGTGAGAAGAATAGAACCAGGAGGAATTTGTACACAATTACGGACACAACGTATGTGTGATGACCAACTTTGATAGACTGGACTCTTCTCAACAACGCAGGGATATAAGTCAATCCCAAAAGACGCATAATGGAGAGAAAAACGTGCATCCAGAGAAAGAACTAGAAAGAACTAAATTTATATCCAGGTGGAAGCAAAATACCTGATCTTTTTTGTTCTCTTATTTGATTTTATGTCCTCTATACCATTTTTCATCCCAGCTGGTACAATCCATCCTTATACCCTGACCATTGTATAATGTGAAAGTATCTACAGATCCTATCCTTGATTATAAGACGCCATGGTGGGGGAAGGGAGGGAGGGGGACAAAATGTGAAATTCAAGGAATTGTGGAATTGAATCCTGTAAATTAAAAGGAAACAAATTAAAAAAAACAGTTTGAACCAATTTTGACCATTTTGGGCTGGATTTAAACTGATTTTAAATGGTCTGAAGTGATCTTAACTGGTTTTGACTGGTTTTAACCTGCTTAGACTGTCCTGCACCAGTTTTGATAGGTTTGATCTGGTTTTAACCAGTTTCAATCAGTTTAGTTTCAGTTGAGTGGTTTTGATTTAAATTTGTATGAACCCATTTTGACCTGTTCAGAACAGTCTGAAGGGGTTTTGACTTGTTGCAACCAATTTAAACTAGTTGGAAAAGATTTTTGACAGGTTTTAATGGGGTTTAAGTGGTTTAGAGTGTTGTGAGCAGGTTTTGACTAGTTTGACATCATTTTAACCAGTTTAGATTGATTTTTAACAGGTTTTGACTGGTTTTAACTTAAGTAAACCAGTTTGAACTGTTTTGAACTGGTTTTTTTTGGTTGTTTGTCTTATTCCCCACCTTAATCCATTTACAACTCCAAAACAAAACAAAAAATGAGATGGACACTTCTGCGGAGTAGGTGACCAACCCCAGGCATCCCCAAAACTGGCTTCTAGTACTGGCTATATACTAGCTATATAAATGGGAAGAGGGGGAGAGGCAGGTGAATGGTATGCAAAGCACATATTAACATAACATTAGTAAGGTAAAAACTAATATGCAGTCTCCAGTACTTTAAAATTGTTGTCTTTCATATATACTGACTTTACAATAAAAAAGTAATAACAGTAATAATGATTACGCAGTTCAGTGCTTAGTCTGTGCTTAGTATTAAGACAGGACATTCATTACCTTTTAAAATTGCTAACACACATTTGCAAGAAGCTAATATGCCTGAAAGAAAAACTCACATATTGGGGAGTAGTAACAATTTTAGCTGGACTTGCAGGAAAAAAAATATTTAGTAAGATTAGGAATAGGAGTGCTGGTGCCATATAAATTGTTGTTTTGCTCAGCTGATTAGAGCACTGTGTTGATAAGGCCAAGGTCATGCTTTGATTACTTCTTGAGGCAGTTCCTTTCTGGTCTAGACCATATCCCAATTCACTTACATACTAGGGTCATGGGGGATCAGCTCACCACCACAAAAGCTTGGGAAACAGTGCAAAAATTCATATTTTTCTTTTTTTTTTATCACTAAATGAACTGTCCTCATCTAAAAAGAAAAAACAAAATTGTAATCACACATTTCTCTGTTGTTGTTGATTACATTGGATCTTTATCGTCAAGGCAGTAATTTTGTCCAAATAACTAAGATTTCATTATACTGTTTTATGAGCTCATTTTCTCTATATAAAATTTCCTACAACTTAGATCTGAAATCAATAAAATTATATTTTTAGTTACTAACATGTACATACACACAATAATCAGATTAGGATTCTTTTTGTTAGGTTTTGCAGCCAAAAACAAACTTTCAGAAATCAAGAACTGGGAGATTTGGAGATCAACACCCCTTTTGTCTATGATAGTTTCTTTTAATATTTAATGGATGAAACGTTAAAGATTGGTGTCATATAAGATAATCATCTCATATCATCACCTTGTATAGTTTTTATTGCAAAGTTATTATATAAATAGCTTTCAAGTAATATTAAGAATAATTTAAAATTCTTTTATAACTTTCTCTCCAAACTCATAGCTTATTGAAATAACTTCCTGGATGCCTCATAACAATTAAACTTTATCTTTTTAAGGCAAAAAAAAAAACCAACCCCAAAACTGTCAGGTTTTTAAAAAATAATATTTTACTCCTTATGTTCTAAGGTATCTTTCTGTTTCATTGGATACCACACTACGAAAAAAAACCATATCATGGAAAATCATAGTGATTAAATAAAAAGATAATCATCAAAATTAGGCAGCTGTACAGCTGAATAAACATTCAAGAGGTTTTTTGTTTTCCTAAGTAATGTCTCTTACCTACATACACCATAGATTGGTGTTTCCTGTTCTTGAGATTATAGTAGCCAAGAGGTCAGGGCTTTGCACATAGTAAGTGTTCTATAAATATTTGTTGATGAGAATGTTGTTTGGGGAAGTAGAAAACAGCTAATATAGTAAGAAACCATCCCTTTGCATAACCATGGTCTTTCAGATAAAACCAAGCTTTGGAACTGGACTTCCTAAATTTTAAGATGAACATGCATGTCTTTTCCACATGTAAGGTCAGGACAAAGAGACGCTCATTTTAATGTCCATCACATCATATGTTTGGGGACTGACAATCAATAAATCAACAGACACTTATATAACTGTTAAAATGTGCAAAATGGGGCAGCTAGATGGCTAAATGAATACAGCCCTGGGGTCAGGAGAACCTGAGTTCAAATGCAGCCTCAGGCACTTAACACAAAAACTAGCCATGTGACCTTGGGCAAGTCACTTAACCCCAATTGCCCTCCCAAAAGCAAAAAAAAAAAAATGTGCAAAATGCTGTGTTGTTTGTTGTTCAGGTCTGTCTGATTCTTCATGACCCCATTTGAGATTTTATTGGCAAACATACTGGAGTGGTTTGCCATTTCCTTCTCCAACTTGTGGTACAGTTGAGGAACTGAGACAAATAAGGTTAAGTGACTTGCTCAGAGTCACAAAGATAATAAATGTCTGAGGCCAGATTTGAACTCGGAAAGATGAGTCTTCCTGACCCCAGGCCAAATACTCTATGCACTGGGCCATCTAACTGCCCTTGCTGTATTAGGTACTGGGGAAACAAAGACAAAATAGCCCCTGCTCTCAAGAAGCTTACATTGTATAGTGGGGCACAATATATAAATATGTAAGTATATACTAAATAAACACAAGTTCATTTTTGTGGGGAGATACTAGCAGCTAAAGATGAGGAGAAGGAGGGATCAAGAAAGGCCTCATTCATGTAGGAGGTAGCATTTGAACTGGGCTTTCAAGGAAACTAGGGATTCTAAAAGAAGACAGAAGGAATATGGGTGACAACCTGAACCAAGACAGGTAGATTTTAGGAGTTGGAGTACCATGTGTGAGGAAGGAAAGAAAGAAGGAGGGAAGGAAAGAATGGAGGAAAGAAACATTTATTAATTGCAAACTATGTGCCAGGCACTGGGCTAAGTGGTTTACAGATACAGATACAGGTTTCCGATCTTCACAAAAACCCTGGGAAGTAGGTGCTATAATTATCTCCATTTTACAGTTGAGGAAACTGAGGCAAACAGAGATCAAGTGATTTGTCCAGGGTCACACAGCTAGTGTGTGAGGCAGGATTTCTAGATCACCAGTTTGACTGGACCAAGAGGGTCCATGTCTTAGTAAGACTGGGAAGGTATGTTGGAGTCAGATATTAAAGGATTTGAAAGACATTTTCTTTCCTAAATTGAAAGTAAGAAAAGTATTGACATTAAAAGGATAAAGTAAGACTTTAGTCATTTTATCTGAGGTGCTGACACACTTTTCTTTACCACACACAAAACTTTGCTGTTAGAGTGGCAAACTTGGATTCTCTTAGGTTAAATTAAATTAAATTATTTTAAATATCTCCTCCTCAAAGCATTGGCATGATAAGGGACTTTTTATGTGCTTTGGCTGAGGAAATCCCTACATCCTTCTTCAGTGAATTATAAGGATTGAATGAAAATCTAGAAAAAGATAAATTTGTTATAATCCAGGTCTAGTTTATAATACATACATAAGTACTCACATCTGCCTATCAGGCATGATGAGATGGGTTCTTCCCCTCCCCTCCCCCCTTCATGTTTGCACCAGTTGCAAAACAACTGTAAAAAGTGAGGACACTTTTGGACTGATTTTGCTGAAAGATCTATTTAAATATAGAGTTTGAATTTTGGGCCTCTGGAGAGTATGAAATATGTGATGTCCATGGAAACCAATTGAAGAGACATCATCTGAAAACAACTTCTCTGGAAACAGATCATAGTAACTGAGTTTAAAAGACCAAAGAAATAAATGTGACATGCTAATAAAGAATCCAATGTGAAACTATCTTTCAGCTAAATTTTCTTTCTTTTTCCACTAGTTGTTGAAAATTAGCTATAATCTCAATAGTTCAGCCCTTAATTCTTAGTAATGAGCTGTAGTTTCTATCTGTTGTGCTGATTAAAATCCTATCTTCATATCTCTTCTTATTTTCTCAGAGATTTTGAATGGATATAAGATATAAAAATGAAAACTAATAAAACTTGACTTTCAGCAGAAACAAGCATGGCATAGTGGGAAAAATGCTGGGTTTGGAGTCACTGCATGGTTTTGAACCCTAACATTACTTCTTTCTACCTGTATGACTTTCCACAGGTCACTTCACTTCTCTGGGCCTCAGTTTCCTCTTCTGTAAAATGAATGAATTAGACTAGACTAAGGTCCATCCGAATTCTAAATCCTGTTCCCCATGTACAAAACATCTTGTACAAATAGAGTGGTTTAAGAGATATCCCAGGAAATTAACCATCTCTTTTCCTAAGACTTTAATACTATGTGTGTCCAGTTCTGAGCTGAAAATGCCATATGAAAGTTCATTATGGTAGGGGCCACCCCCTTGGGAATCCTAGAAAAAAATGCCTATTCAAGCATTTTCATTGTTCACTTTTTCCCCCAACAGGGACAAGAAGTACGAAAAGTGATGAGGCCCAGGGAAACACCTGATGCTCCAACAAAGGAAGAGAAAAAGGAAGGATTCTGATTACATGCAAATACGTGCAGTAATTGTTTTTGGAAAGCTACAAAACACATGAATTATGGACTTAGATTTCTCTATATTAGAGTCCAGGTGACAATCTGGATTCAAAAACAGAATCAACTAATATGTCAAGACACTAATTTCTACCAGAACACAAGGATACTGTTTGGCATTTTATAAACACTAATCTCAAATAGAGAGGCATTCAATGAAAACTCACTGAGACTATTTCCAATGAGTAGAGGCTGAGATCCTAAATGAGTTCTGTTCTACCATGGCTAAGTATTTTGGACATGCATTCGTCAAAAATGGCATGGAAGAAGAGGCAAATGAAATGAAAAGTGATAGAGTGGGTAAACAATGACTCACCAAAAGAAAATGCACATCCAGGCTTGATAACAACACCTTGATAACTCAATTCTGCAAAGAAAGAACTACTACCCTCTCCCTTCTCCCCCTCCCCCCAAAAAATTCAACTAAAAACAAAATAAAACAACTAATTGTAGCTTCAGAGCCTTCCTGTACATTAATTCAACCAGTACCACCCAGGGCAGGAACCTGATCCAATAAGCCTTTCTTAACAAATAAAGAGCAAGATAATGAAGAAGTTATTGAGGTTCAAAAGTTCAGCTGCTAGTGCATCTAGAGTTTGACACACCCAGATCTGGTGAAAAGAGTCAAGGGGAAGAACTACCAGTATGTGAAAAGCTCAGTGTGGAAACTGAAATTTGATCGTGTGCCAGAAAAGGAAGGTGAAGCAAGAAATCCCAAAGTAACTTATCAACCTTGAACAACAAAAGCCAGGGTGAATTTGTGTTGCTCTTAAGCTGTAAGTGGGAGGTGGAACAGCCGCCCAAACCCTGACCATGGAGAACTCAGTGGCTTCTTGCGTCCTTTACTCAGGGGATGGCAAAGTAAATGGGTCAAAGTCAGGGGTCACCTTTAACAAAGGATTAAGTGGAGAGAACGGGGACCAAGGATCCATTCGCTCTGCGCCTGGGGAAGGGGACTTTCAGCACCTAGACACTGACGAAAAATGCCGGGAGACCAGAACCAACGGGGCGGAAGCAACTGAGCTTTCAGCACACACGCCCTGCAGTCTTAGCTCGTCCTTGTGTTTTAGCTCCCTGAGCAAATCTCCACCGCAACCTGGTGCAACTGCGGCTTCCGCGGCAGTGGGTAGAGAAGTCTCCCCCCTCTCCTCTACTTGCAAAGGAAATCGGGTAGTGAAGAACCAGTGGGAAATCAACAGTTCTAATGCCACGTCCGAAGAGTCGGGACAGGAGGAGGAGGAGGCTGCTAGGGCGGACCAGAGGAGCGCAACTCAACCGCCGCCACCGCCTGTCACTTATTGTATCCAGACTGGAGCACAGCCCAGGAAGGAACCGCTGCAGCCTGGGGACCCGGAGAGTGGTGTGGGGGAGGAAGGAGGAGGCGGCGGCAGCGGCGGCAGTGGCGGCAGCAGCAGCAGCCGCGGCATCTGCAGCATCCGCCAGAGCAAAGATCCAGCGAGTGGCGCGTTGAGAGAAGAGCCGGACTTGGTGATCGAGGTGGCTGGACGCCGCATCCAGGCGCACAAGTCAGTGCTGGCCGCCAAGAGCGACTACTTCAGAGCACGCGCGTCTAGGGAGATTCTGCGGGTGAAGGGGGTGAGCTACGCGGCATTGCGGCTTCTGGTGGATTACCTGTACACTGGACACATGGGGGAAGTGAAACAGGACAATGTGGCCGAGGTGATTGCCGGGGCGCGCTTCCTTCAAATGCCCTGTGCCCTGCAGTGCGCCACTGACGCCATGCGGGCGCAGCTCACCCTTGGTAACTGCTACCAGGTACTGAGCCTGGCCAAGCAACAGAGGCTCAGCGAGCTCCGGGAGGCTGCCTATCGCTTCATGAGCGACCATTACCTCCAGGTGCTGCGGGAGCCGTCCGTCTACGGCCGCCTGACAGGCTCTGAGAGAGACCTCATCCTTCAGCGAAGGATGGAGGCCGGTCGCAGCTGCCTCCTGGTGGCCGAGATCAATGACGTTTTTGAGCGGGTGGGCAGCCGACCCCAGAGTCGGGAGAGCAGCCGGCCCCAGAGTCCGTCAGCCTCCGTCTTGTCTCCCGGGGAGCATCCACCCACGCCTCCTCCAGCTCCAGCCCCAGGTTCGTCTGAGGAGGAGGGAGGTCATAGTGACTCGGTCATCTATTACTACCAGGAGGCGGACAAGGAATGGAAAGTCCTAACTCGGCTGCCTGAGGGGGCTAATGCCAAAGGCTGTGCCATGTGCGTCCTCTACAACTACCTCTTCCTGGCCGGGGGCATCCTGCAAGGGGGACCCGAGGGGAGGGCTCGCCTGTCGGACAAGGTCTTCTGCTACAACCCGGTGACTGACACTTGGACTACGGTTCGGTCCCTGAGCCAGCCCCGTTCCCAGCTGAAGCTGCTGGCTCTGGACGGCTACCTCTACGCCGTGGGCGGCGAGTGTTTGTTCAGTGTGGAGCGCTACGACCCCCGTGCGGACCGCTGGAGCTCTGTAGCTCCTCTGCCCAAAGGAGCCTTCGCCGTGGCCCACGAAGCCACCACGTGCAACGGAGAAATTTATGTCTCGGGTGGCTCTCTTTTCTATCGCCTGCTCAAGTACGACCCCCGGCGGGACGAGTGGCAGGAGTGCCCTTGCAGCAGCAGCCGTAAGCGCTCTGCAGATATGGTGGCCCTTAAAGGCTTCATCTATCGATTTGACCTGTGCGGGGCTCGAGGGGAACCTCAGGCAGTGGCCGGAGCTTCAGCAGCGGGTGGTAGCGGAGGGGTCAACGTGTTCCGCTACCATTGCCTGGCCAAGCGATGGAGTCAATGCGCTTCGAACCTGAGGCCTCCTGGTGAGCCGTCCGGGCTACAGCCTTTCCGCTGCGCTGCCCTCGATGGCACTATCTACTGTGTGAATAGGGCCGGGGCCTGGCGTTTCAGCCTTTCGGAAGAAGGGGAGCCTGGCGAGGATGGAGGCCAGAAAGGAGTCTTTGAGCAGGAGCATCTAAAAGCCCCATTTGATGCTCGAGGGGTCCTCTTCCCCTTTGTGCTCACTTTGCCAGAGAGGTCAGACAAAGGGGAGGCTGGAGCACTGTAGGGGAAGGAGAAGCAGAGACAATCGTCAGATCCCCTGGCTCAAAAGTTCATGGTTCTCTGTAGGCCAAGGGCCATTTTGGGAGAATAGTTGAGAGCATGTGGGAAAGAGGAAGAAGGTAGCTAGATGGGCAAGACTGTAAGGGTGGGGTCATATAAGGGTTCCCAGATATGGGCTTGCCATAGACACTGAAGGATAAAGTATATTTTAATGCTTTCCCAAAGTCTTCTCTGCTTCCCTTGCTTCAGTCCTTTTTTTTTTTTTCTTTGCTTGATGGGACTAGTAAATGCAGCCTATATCAGATTAATCAAATTTAACTTTAAAAGCAAGACAGGTTTCCTTTGTGCAAATAATGGGGCACCAGAGATTAACCTCTGGATCTGTTGGTGGGGAATTTTGGTATGTACAGGGAGGGCCCAGGAATGTCCAGGGGTTTAAAAAGAAGCCAGACTTTATTGTGAACTGGCATTGTTAACTTGTTAACTACCACGTATTTGGAATATAGAGGGAATGTCAGTTTTCTAATGATAAGTGAACAGGACCAGAATGAATTTCTTGTAGCACCCCTGGAAGGAAGATTGGCCAATTTTATGAAAAGCAGTGGCCACTTTTGATTTTCTGCCTGAAGTTCAAATTTTAGTAGACAAAAATGATGAAAAGCTGTTAGACCCTTGCTAACTGGCAAAAATCTAGATGTCACCAAAATTTGAAAGACTCATTTGTTGGGCCTGTTAAAGATAAAGGAAATTCATGTGTATTAAACAAATTGTTTGGACCCTAATGTATACTAAATATCTTATGCTTAGTATCTGTAAAAAGTGTTGCACCACATAATAGAAGTAGATCAGGAGAAGAAAATGTTCACTAAACTGATTTAGGCCCTGGCATGAGGTTGTCATTCCAGTGTTTAGCTAAGGTAAAGGCTGTTAATAATTAATTACTTTCTATGGCATAGTGATGGCATATACCATTGTTTGGATTTTAACTCTTGAGAAGATAAATGTTTTCGAAAGAGAATATCCTGAAGAAGAAAAATGATATAAAATACTTTCTTCCTGAGAGTTATTGGAAAAATGTTTCATGTGGTACAAGGAAAAAATACTGACATTGAAGAGAGGTCCATTGTTTTAGGCATTTTTCTTCCTTTTTAAATTGGATACCTGCGTGTTTATAAAATACCCCTTTCTGAGAGCATTTTCTTTAAATAATAAAATTACAATGGACAGGGCACAATACATGGAAAACCAGGCTTGGAATTAGGAACGCCTGATTTGAGCCTCTCACAGGTACCGGGTTTGAGGCCATAACTTCTCAGTGCCCCCAAGTAACAATAAATTATAGATTATTTGCAGTTCTGCATCAGTAGAGACAGTTCCTATGCTAAACTAGTTAAATTAGTCTAGACAAAATACAAATACTTTAAAAATTTTGAAAACAAAAATCTCAGATGAATGCTTAAATCACAAATCTAATTTAAGACATTTAAGTCATATTCCGAAGTTTGGATCAGGCAAACTAATTTTTACAAGTATCATTCTAAGAAAATATAGCAGCTTTAGTCCAAAGACTTCAGCTACACAGTGGCTATGAACAAATCAACACTGAAGGAACATATGTTTTGTTACATGTTATGTATGATTCCAGTAAAAATTGTGTCTAATTGCCAGTTCCAAAGTAGGATAGCAAAGCCTTTAAGCCGTGGAGGTCTGAGTTCAAGTGCACCACAAACTGGCTTTGAGACAAGTCATTTCATTCATTCTCTCAGTGCTCCAGACAACCCTTTAAGAGTTGCTCCAGGCAACTTTAAGTTGAAGAGAAGGTGGTAGCCTTCATTGGTAGAGGGAGTTTCCTCATCTGCAAATTCCCTAGACCAATGAAATCACATGTCTAGTCCATCCTATCCTATGTTATGATAATAGCATCTTTCACATTTGCAGAAATAGTTTTTAGTTACCAAGAGCTTAAAGGTGAAGCATATAGTCATAATCACAGCCCAAGTGATCATAGATTCTGAATCAAGTGAACGTGCTGTTTTACATCAGGAAATGTGTATCTGAAAAGTTCCTAGAATGTAATTCATTTAAAGATGTGATGTCTTTTTGCTTCCTGGTTTGGTAATGTGAGTTGCTATATCTGCAGGAGCCTATAGGACTATTTGTGCTTGGTTGTATTTCTTTTCAAAGCCAATGGTTAATGGAGCCTCAGAACTGTCAGTATTCTAGTATCTTTAGAATGGATTAATTTGAAACTCACCCTGTGCATGTCTTGAAGAAGTGGAATTTAAAACATCAGTTGGTCATGTATTCTGGTATAATTGAATGTTTGCTAATGATTACACATGTATTGAGAAGTGGTATCTTGACAACTTGGTTAATCATCTTAGGAACAAAAAATAAGAGTTTTGTTTGACTTTATTAGTCATTTATTGGAGTATTTGGGAGAAAAGTCAGTGGTATTTAAAAAAAATCTATAACAAAAATGTAATAAGTAGTTAAAAACTCCATTTACTAAATGAATATTTTCTTTTGAGTTTCTTTATTTTTGCCTCAAAGCTATAACATTCATGCTAAATCATCCTGGTAAAAAACATTTCTCAAATTGGTGAAAGTATTTCCAGATAGGAAGCGAATAATTATTGTGATTTTACTCCAGATAGTGTTCCATTAAGTTTGGGGAAAGGTTTTCAATGAACTCTTATTTTTCAAGAAAAAAAAGTTCATACTTCATGCTATGTGTAAATAAAGAAAGTGGTTTTTGAAAATGGCTTTAGAAGTAATTATTTTTCCATGTCAAAAATGACCTTGTCACTCACAGAGAAACCTCTGGATTCTCCCTGTTTTCATTGGTGATCTGCTTCTCCATTCTGGGAACTCCCAACACTGATGGGAAACTTAAAAAACAAATCAAATGAACGTTTTTTGGCCTACTACAATTAAACAGAAGGCACTTTGCTAGGGGCCAGGAAGGGTACAGAACTACCTACCTTCCTTCCTCCCTCCCTCCCTCCATCCCCCTTCCACCCTCTCCCCCCCTCCGTCTCTCTCCTTTTTCCTCTCTTCTCTTAAGGAGCCTACAGTCTGGAAGAGGGGATCAAACATATGCACAGATACCTAGAATGGAAGACAGAATGCGATGACTACCATAAGAGAACTATAGTCATGGCCACTGGAGTTGCTTTTTGCTGAAGAGAATGAGGAAAGACTTTATGAAGAAGTTGATATGAAAGCTGCCCTTAGAAGATTAATGGACGAGGAGGGCTCTCCAGGTGGTAAAAGATAGTAGGAGTAAAAGCACTGAAGTCAGAAAATTTAACTTATGTTCTGGAACAGGATAACTCTAGTCAGTTTTTTAAAAAAATACATAATCAGAGGCATCAGGTTATATAGCAGTATAGAAATGACGTTGGCAATCACAGTATCACTACAATGACAACTGTTGGATTTTTCAGTAGCTCTTATCCAAACTCTTAGTGGCCTGGAAGTTGAAGATTAAAGTATGGGAGCTAACAAATGTCATCAGCATAAGACAGCCTACTAGCCCATTAAGAAAATAAATAGGCCTCACAGGAAACTGTATAGGACATTGGAAAGAATATTGGGTTTGAAATCAGAGGACCTAGGTTTAAATCTTGCCTCTGCTGCTCACTACTTGTGTGATCTTCATACAAGTTTCTCTGGGCCTCAGTTTCCCATCCATAAAACAATGGGGCAGACTAGATAACCACCAAGCCTGTGGTTCTTCAGTGTGGTTTATGGAAGGAAATAACACATCAGGATACATACTAGAACAAATGATGCCTCTAGAGAAAAGTTTATTTTTTCTTTCTGGGCCAGCAACCTGGGGAGTGGCCTGGATAGGGTGAGCTGCCAGTGAATGTTACAATCTGGAACAGCTCGTCTCAGATCTGATTAGTGCTTGACTTCCTGGATCATTTTTTAGGATGATCTAGTGTCTGACTAAACAGCATGCATGGACCTAGCCAATGGATCAAGTCCTCCAGCCCAGGGTGCTATTATTCTTCTGTTGTTCAGTTTAGTCTAGTAACATTATTTCTGGAAACTATTCAGGAAAAAAACAGGCACAGAAATAATTTTGACTGATCAGCAAAACATCTGTAGAGTGAGGGGGTAAGAGAAGGCCTCTGAAATAACTTCTAGCTCTAGGGTCCAATGACTATTTGGTGTAAATATTAGTTCCCAAATATCTGTGAAACTGAATGCTTTTTAGGGGAAATAATGTGAAAATTTGAATCTTGTTTGGACCGATTAGTTATTTGTCAAAAAGAGTTTCTGTCTTGTGGTTTATTAATCCTTGTTCATTTTGAAACCTTTTGGGAGTGGTTTCCTGTCTTGCCTTTCTCCCTTTTCTTTGCTTTCCAGTTTAGTCCTTTCCTCTCCTCTTCTCTCTCCTTGTCCTCTCCTGTCCTGTCCTGACTTTTCTTGCCTTTTCATGTCCTGTTCTCTCCTGTACTCCACCTCCTCTCTTCTTTTTTATTCTGTCTCTGTCTCTCTCCCTCTCCCTCTCAAAAAGAGTTGGATCTTATAAATTTTATGAAGCTTACCTTTAAAGTTTTGGGGGTGGTGGTGATCTCTGTCCATAGTGGTACCCAACTCTCTTAAATTGAGAAAATGAATATTGTCAAATATGTCATTCATTCTTTAGTTGGAGCATTTTTCTCCCCCACAACGCTTTTGGTACAACAAATCAGGAAGAGGAATTGTTTACTGTATTTCCTGTTCATTTCTAGTGGGACTATTGAAGTCATTCAAGTACCACTCGTTTTATCTGTCAGTCTTCTGAGTGACTCCCGGTGAAATACCTATAAAGTGAATGATTT
Organism: Petaurus breviceps papuanus; assembly: GCF_028583685.1. NCBI lineage: Eukaryota > Metazoa > Chordata > Mammalia > Diprotodontia > Petauridae > Petaurus > Petaurus breviceps. The sequence continues at coordinate 2,418,687 of NW_027187309.1, forward strand.
TCTTGTCCTTTTCCCTTTTTCCTAAATTTGAGGTAGATTCAGGAGTTAAAACTATTATATCAGATATTGGGTCAGTTGAATCAGAAGTGTTACTTGTATTATATTTTTTAAGCTTCATAAGTATGCCACTATAGATTGTAAACTCTCAATTTTCTTCTTATACTTTTTAACTATATCAGTATTCATAAAGATCTTGCTAAGAGCTAAAATGTCATCATTTTTGTAACCATAAGATTTAACTTAGACTTTCTTCCATTACCAGAAGCATACTGAAATGTGCCCTCTCTAAGTAAGAGATTAGAAATTTTTGGAAACACAAGATTTTATAGACCTTACTACAGTTTTTTAAAATTTAAAAGTGAACATTGGTGCTGATAATTTTTAAAGAGAAATTGACAAAGATGTTTTAGGTACTAAACAATTCAAAGTAGTTCCTGTATAAATAACGTATTTATTAACAGATCCTTTTTATAAACAGGGGGATAATTACTCTGAACCTTTTTATATATGCCAACTTATGTCCAGATGAAATAACTGTATAAAATGTTAAGAATCCAAAAACCTTGAAAAGTAGTATTTTAAAAAAAGTTGTTTTTAAGTTATCAGTATAATGTCATGTATATTCTTTAGCCTCTGGAGAAGCATCAAAGAGAGCATCTTCTCATGTACAAACATGTTCTCCATACATTTGATTTGGAGCCAAAAAAGCATTTCTGGAACCATTTCTTTCATTCAGTACTAGAAACTTTGGGGGCAATATTTTAGTAATGGAGACCATACTAGGCTCAGGAGTGTGCTGGAGCCAGCTCAAACTGGCTCATGAGAGCTTATTTTTAAATTTTCATTGTGAGAATTTACAACTTGGAAATTGGCAAATGCTATAAATCGTGCTCGATTTATTGTTTTATTGATTACCTAGACATAAATAAGTGTTAGTAATGCAGATAAAATGTTACAATGTGATTGTACTTTTTTCTCCCAAAGACGTGCTTGTCAAATATTTGCCAGCCTACCCATGTCTAGGCTCTACTGAAAGAATGTACAGTCTACCCCTTTCCCACACAGATTATAGAAGAGATGCTAGAAGTATCCTGGAAAACCATGGAGGGTCAACTACTTATTAAGTATTTCTCTTTTATCCTTTCCTTAGCAACACCATCTTTTTGGAGTCACAGGTACTAAATAAATATGTGCCTTATTTGTGTAGCCTTGGGAAAGTGATTTTTGTCTGTGGCTGATTGACCAGTGTCTCTTTAGCCTTGTAAGAGTAAGGTCAAAGTCCAGAGTTCAGTCTGGGCCAGTCAACCTCATTCTTTTCCCTGGCACTCTCCTGACACTATGACACTCTCCCTCAGCCAGCTGTGTCCCAGATGTGTGCCTTTGGTGATGAGCATGGGGCAGGAGTGTGAATGAAATGTAAATCCACCACCAGTTATGGGAAAAATGACTAAGCCCATGAAACCCTTCTAGACTTCTCGGAAGGTGTGGGACTGAAGAGCCAAGAACATTCTAGGAATATGTCATCTTGAAAATCGTTCAAAGGTAGGAGTGGGATGAGTAAACAATTTGATTTTAATTCAGTATTTCTGATATAATAGAGACTGGCATAATAAAAATGAGATAATAAGGGATTCTGGGAGCAGTTAACCTCAATAACTGACATAGGTTCTATACTTAGGACCTGAACATTTTCATTTATTTGCAAAATATAAATAGATCTCAAGGCTTGCACAGAGATGCAACATGGTAGCTATGTAGAGCAAGCTCTCTCTCTTATCCGTCTTTTTGTCTGTCTCTCTTTGCAAAAGAATAGTAGTAAACAACCTTTCAACTTGCCTTAATGATGACTTCATCCTTCTAACCTTGAAGGAATGACAGTGGGGAATTCTATTCTGGATCAATTTCTCACTAATATGAAAAGACTGATGAGATGTAAATGATGGGAACTTATGGGCGAAGTGGCCATTCCCTATTAGAATTTGTGATACGTAGGAGTGGATAGTGGACACAGCTTAATTTAATTTATGGATTATAGGACAATAGATTTCAGGGGATTCTGCGGAAAGATAAGTTCCTATGGACTCAAATTATATGGGAGAAGTCAGTTGAGAAGGGACAGGGAATTCTCAAGAATGAAATTCAAAAATCATATGGGGAAAACTTCTGATGAAGAGGAAAAATGGGAGTTGTTTCAGAAACCAATATAGATCTTAGAAGATTTACCCATCAATTTAACTTGAAAGGACATGTGCAGAAGAGAGAAGCAAGGGGAGGTAATGGGATGTGGCAATAGAGTGTGTATCAAAATTGACCCGATCCTTAAAAAAAGGATCATGAATGCTAAAACTCAGAATGAATTGAAGCTGCCAAGGAAAACTTGAGGACCACCAGAAAGGATATTTTTCTTTCTTTGCTTCTTTAACTTTATGAGGGGAAAGGGAGAGGATCAAAGAAGGAAAAGACCAAAGCTAAGTGTGGATGAGTTGATGATACCTGACAACAGAGAGAAGATGGAGCTATTTCTTATTTAGTTTCTGTTTTCTTTGTTAAGAGGAGTGATTTCTGGACGGGAAGGAACAAAACAAATGACTAATGGGAAATTGCCGAACAGGATCAATAAGGTGATATTAAAGGAGTACATGCCTACTTTGAAGAATTGCCATTGTCTGACCCAGATGAACCACATCCTTGGGCAGTGAGAGAACTGGCATATGTGATTGTTGAATGCTGTCAGTCATAGTTCAAAGATTCTTGAGAACAGGAGAAATATTACAGGACTAGAAATGAGCATATGTCCCAATTTTCTTTAAAAAAAAAAGGAGGACCAATTGGCCTATTTACACAGGGTAGGCCAATGAGCTTGATTTCTGCTGGGAACCTGCTGAAGGTGTGGCCACTGCCAATACTTCCATGGTCATCCACCAATCAAGGGGTCCGGGGGCAAAACCTATTTTACTTCCAGCTCTCCACTGATTTTCTTTCTCCTCTTTCAAGATCCTTAAAACTACTGCTGTAAAGGAAAAATTCTGTCCTCCATTATGTTCACATTAGCTTCCTCTTTTCTTGACCTGGCAAGAAATGCACTTCCCAAGGCCTTTAACAATTTAGGCCCTCTTGTAAGGCAGCCAGTCCAGGCCATGCCAGAAGGGCTGTTACGTCCAGAATTAATTCACATGTCATACAAATGTTGAAATACAAAGGAGAAGTGTGTAAACAATTCAGATACAGTATGTGAGTTGTTCCCTGGTTTCAAATCCTTATTTGTAAAGGCCTTTGACTGCATTGAATTAGGTTTTCAAGCAGTCACGTAAGGAAACTTTAAATGAAAAGTAGCATGGCATAATGAAGAGCGCTGGACCTGAATTCTGGAAAGTCTTGGTTCAAATGACATCTCTAATATTTAATATATAACATTATAGCATACAATATGAGATAAACTATAAAGAGACAAAAGAAAGGTCCCCAGAGAAAAAAGAGATAAAATAGAAATGTGTTCCAAGCATCTGGAGTGGGAAGTCTGGACAAATCCATGGAAGTTGGAGGACAATAGTAATAGTTTTGGGTATTTAATAATTTAATAACATTATCTCATAAAGTTGTCATAAGACCTGAATGATAAAATGAAAGCAAAGTCCTTTGCAATTTGTAGAACACTAGATAAATAAATGAAGAGATAATAGCTAGCATTTATGTAGCACTTTAAAGTTTGCAAAGTGCTTTAATGTCAAAATAACCATGAGGTTGGTACTGTTATTATTCCTGTTTTATGTATGAAGAAACTGATGCCAGTTCCTAGTAATATATTTCAAGAGATAAAAATTACTGGAGTAAAGACCAACCAAGAATCAACTATTTCTTCAAGAGTTCAACTTGTTTCCAGGTAAAAACTTAGAAACTACAATTATTAAAATGTATAAAGAATAAATTATAATTATTTACTAGAAGTAGCGTTCATCTGGATTTTTTTTGCCATGTTTTGGAAACAAAAAGGATATAGACAGATAGCAAGGTATTTGTTCTTGTCAGAATATTTTGTAAAGAATACACGATTTTAATTTGTTATAGCATTTTCATTGTTTTGGTTAAGAATTTTCCTATTTTAAGAACTATATTTTTGATTATGGAGTTAGGTACTGGTACAGGTTCTATGACCTTAGATGAATATCTTTTAACTCCGGACCAAAGTATCCTTTATCTATAAAATAGAACTTGGAAAAAATGATCTTTAATGTTCCTTATATCATCATTCTAACCCATGGCTGTTATTTTGCATCCAATTTACATTTTTTCCCCTCAAACAAAAGGGAGATAGTAGTAAATAATACTGGAAGAATGTACTGGGAATGTTCTCAGGCCTGTCAGCAATTGAAATCAGAGCTCTTCAGGATAGAACATGATTCTCCTCACCATGGCAACTGGAAAACACTAAGAAGATTAGGGAAGGATCTGACACTATAGCCTAGAATTGTCAAGTGATAGATTGTCTATGTCAGAACTAAGGATCCTCCCATCTCTACATCTTGTCATCTTATGATTGTATGGACAATAAAGTGTGAATAGCTTAAGAGAGGTCTAGAGAGTTATGAAACCAGAGGACACACTTGAAAACGGCTCCTGAAGAAATCAATCTGCCTTCTTTAATACGTTTCTTGTAGGTATACTTCTGTATAACACTACTGGGAGTCAGAGAACCTGAATCACAGTCTTGGCTCCACCACTAAATAGCTCTGGAGACCTTAGGCAAGCTGCTTAATCTCTCTAGCCATCAGTTTCCTCATCTGTGTAAGCAGGGAATTGAACCAGATGATCTTCAATGTTTCCTCCAGCTCTAAAACCAAAAGTTTCAAAAATATCCTATGGGAAGTGACCAGAAAGAATTTTACTGAGTCAAAGTTCAAATTAGCTAGAAAAGGAGGTAGAAGATTTTTTTTTTCTCAGATTGCCTGCTTAGACTGATGTTTCAGCTATCCTAAAAGTACTCCTACTGTGAATAGATTTGGGACCCCAAAGGGCACCAGGTTCTTTCGCTATTGATATTCAAGGAAATTGTTATCCCAAAAAGACATTTTGTGTGCTGAGGTAGTAAAAGAATGCTTGGCTCTCAGTTCATCCTACACTGGCAAAATCCTTTCCCCAGAGTACAGATCTAACCATACTACCCATTACCCAGAAATGATTGTTTCCTCCTTGCTTTTAGAATAAAATGGAAAACACTAAGCCAGGCATTTAAAGCTTTTCATAATTGAACTCCAGTCTATGTTTCTAGCTGCATTTCACAGATCTCTCCTTTAGTACATTCCCAGACAAATTGAATTACTAGTTATTTGCCTTCCAGCTTCCATGTAGGCTCCCAATACCTGGAATGTATTTGTATTTCATCTCCATTTTCTGAAATCTTTTTCTTTCTTTAAGACCCACCTCAAATACTGCTTGCTTCATAAAGATTTGCTTGATCCCCAGTTTAGAAGGGATCTTTCTTTTTGTCCCATCTTAGTTCATCTTATATATTTATTTATATGTGCAGTAGATTATAAATTTCTTGAGGGTTTGAAGTTCTTCATCTTTATATCCCTAGTGCCTAGAATATTACCCCGTGCATAATAGGCACTTAAATGTTTATTAAATTTGAATTTAACCTTTGCATCGACAAAAATGTTGTAATTTTTTATCGTTCTTGTCATCAGGGTTATCAGGTCCAGTGGCAAGATGTAGCTCAGAATGACTCATTGACCTCTGATTGCATTGGTTCAGAGAACTCCTGGTAAGAGGACTCCCTCTACCAATGGAAATATGCAACCATTTTACAACATGAAAATATTTGGAGAATGAAGTTAAATGACACGTCCTGAGTCACACAGCAAGTATATGTCAGAGATGGTACTTGAACCCGGGTCTTTCCAACTCCAAGGCCAGTACTGGCCATCTACCTAACCACACTGCTTCTCTTGTTATAAATTAGTAAATAAACATGTAATCAGCCTTTCATGTCTGTTTTGTTTTGTTTTTGCATGCCACTTCATCTTCAAAAAATTTCTAACTGAATATTTGCCTAAGGGGGTGGAGTTAGTGTTAATTCTGGGGGAGAAAAAGATATACACTCAACAAGTGCTGGTTTTCTGTTTGTTTCCCTAGAGAATTCAGAGACTTTCCTTTTGGTGAAATTGGGGTCTCCCTCTTAGTTTGAGCTGAAATTTTATCTTGATTTCTTCAGAAGAGTTTCTTTATTCTGGTGCATTTTTTGGTATATGCTAATCTATAGAATTTCTCCAATTTCTTTTTGCTGTTTGCGTGGATAAATGAGTTTACTTGTTATTTGCAATAAACTTGTGTAACTAGCATTTGGTGGATGGAGTTAATTTGCATAACATAAGCCAAAAACTAGTCACCAAGGAAATGGCTTTTTGTTCTGAACCAGACTCATACCCAGAGGTCAGAAATATTTAAAAGATACAGATAGATGTAATTCTTGTCTAATACTCTTATTGTAGAGAAGCAAGGGAAAGAGCAAGTATTATTAAGACGTCCTTCTTTAGCTTCCCATTCTAGACTCCAGAGATATCTGTCTAAAGTACTGTGAATCAATGAACCATATTTAAACAACCCATGTGGACATACATAGTACATGGACACACACATACCTTACAAATACATCAGCGAATATAGTTCTATCAGGAAGCATTCCACATAGTTTGTGAAACTCAGATTAGTTTAGTTAACCATATTCCACCTCCTCCCCTTTCCTTGCCTTTTTCTTTTTTCCTTATATTCCTGAAACCACACACACACATCAATATTTGTCAGTCATGTATGAGAATGCAGCAATGATCATCAATGTAAATTGTGTTCTGATTATGTGATGTTGCCGATGTTCCATATATGACACTTTGCCATCTCTATGGAATAAATCACCTAAAAATATATGTTAAATGCCAAGTTAGGAAACAAATCCTTTGTAAAAATTTACATGCCTGCTAAAATATTAATCTCTATGGTCACTTACAAAGACTCACATGATAAAGTACATTCAAGCTGTGCATGATAACTTTCTCAGGTGATGATATGGCTGAGTTGTTTTTGCAAGTGACAGGGAGGAGAAAGCTATATTGTTCTTTGGGCCCTGATTGTCCCTGCTTTGTTCCTTAGGAATAGCCCGTACAGAAGCCATCCCATAGTTCAGTCCTCTAATTCCTGTCCTGGGGATAGGAAGATCTTTGAATCCCTCAAACAAGAGTTCTTTAAAGGCAATCATTAAACAATAGGGAGCATTCAGCATTATTGTGTTTGTATCATTCCAACATCATGGTCAGGCTGCTCTTTCATTGTGGTGTCTAGCAGGCCTGATAAATATGCCTTGTTCATACCATATGTAGCTACAAATGAATAGGACAAATAGTGTTCATCTCTCTGCTATTTCACTATTGGTTAAGCAGAAGCAAAGAATTCATATTGGAAATTTGTGGAATTTGAGGCTTGTGTCCTAGGAAACATTAAATTTCTTCTCAGAGAATTTGTTAGGATGAGTTCTCTTATTGCTACATTAAAGGAGGGCAGTGGAATTGCTCTGTAGGGTGAGAAAGGCGGAAGCTGTAGTCAGTTACCCTAATGAGGGCACAATTCTTGCATTCTGAGGCTTTTTTTAAAAGGAAATATAGCAAAGGAAAAAGAGAAAGAACTCTAAGGAGCATGTTTAGTTAAGGGTGGCAGGGCCATTATTTTGTGGTTGGAGTGCTGTTTAGGAATGAGGGGGTAAAATTTTTGTACAGAGTGGTGGGCTTCGGAGGCCTGGTATTCCTTGGTGGCTTTCTATGTCTGTTGTGTTTATTTTTCTAGCCAAACTGAAGTACTAGCTTCTCCCTGACTTCATCAGCCTGTTTCTTTTCTGCATTTTCACAAGCCACCCTCCATACCTAAAATGCACTCTCTCCAAATCTCTGCTTTTCAAATTCTCCATTTTCCTTCAAGGCTCAGCTCAGCTGCTACCACTTGTATTATTAACCCTTCCTGATTCCATTTTTCTGATCTCCACCTTCCCTTTTATTTCCTACATTGTTTTATACTTACAATGTACATGTTATATCCCATGCTTTCCTTACAAAACGTAAGCTCTCTGAGGGCAAGGACTATGATGTTTTATCTCGATATCCCCAGCATTCAGCACAGTGTCTGGTGTATAGTTGGCACTTATGAGTATTTGTTGAGTGTGTGTGAATTTGTGTTTCTCTGTGTAGTGTTTTATTATATGCTGAGCTATGCAGAGACCTAGACAAGGTCTTGGCTACAGAAACTCTTAAGAGTTAGATGGTAATGATATAATTTCACAAGGGCAGTGACACATATATCAGTCAATCTGTCAGTCAGTAATCATTTACTAAATACCTACTATGTTTCAGGTGTCCTTGACCATTCCTAAGGCTTTCATTTCCTTTTGATGTGATTGTATAGAAGGTTATCAGACTATAATATCCCTTATCCCAGACAAAGCTGGAATGGAGTCAGAAACTCCAGTGCCTTGCAAAAAGCAAACATTTAATAAATACACTTTGATTGATAGAGCAAGAAACATTTTCTTGGCTAACATTTCTTATTTATACTGTTGGGTCAAGTGTTTTCTGTCATGAAAGGAACTACTTCTTTAGTGAAGAAGGTGAATAGCAGCATCATGTTTTATTGGTAGAAATCTCATTTTCAAAAAAGTAAATAAAAATGATGAAGTTTGAAGTGTATCGATGATAAACATTACATTTTCATCAGAGGTGAGGTGGTGTATTAGATAGAGAGCAACCCTTGGAATTGGGAACACTTGAGTTTAGGACCTGTTTCTGACCCAGCTTTGTGACCCTGAATCAGTCCCTTAAACGCTTAGTGGTTAAAACCTCTTATGGAACCCTCAAAGATAAGTTACAAGTGAGTTGCCATTTGCATCAGTGAAGTGAGTTATCCACACTGACAAAATCTCTAGTTTGGACCAAAACAATTTAAAATAAGTGTTCCCAGTTTAGCTTTTGGAATTTAATGGACCTGTAGAATTGAAGCCAGGATTATTAGAACCCTGTGTTCCTATACTTAGATTTAGGCAAAAACCATACAATGATTTTTTTTAATATATAAGTACGCAGAAGATAAGTTCTTTCATACTAGTACTTTGACTTAGGATACTTCAGCATGGAGCCCTATATAGACATATATAGTTCAAATATCTATTACATGTTCAGTGCTGTGTTGTGTGAACTAAAAAGCAAGGTGAGGCATAGTCTCAGGAATAATATAGAAAACAATGACAAAATAATGTGATAAAGTATGTGATCAAGTGGTAAGTGGTATGGTATAGGTGCTGGTAAGGTAGTTTTTAGAAAGAACAGATCATTGAGGTTAATAACTACTCAGTAAGCTACAGAACACGTATACATAAGACTATAGACAAGAAAATGGCCCTTCATTTCAGGACTTGTCACTGACTACACTCCTGCATAAACTGTTTCAGCCAAACTACTCTACCCTATGACTCACACTTGTCTTAGGTCTTGTCTACTTCTGAGACTGCTGATTTCTTCCCTCTTCCTAAAGTTTGTTCCTCACTTTTCCCCACCAAATCAGTAATTCAGTCAGTAAAGAATTTACTTTGTGCCAGACGTGCTAAGCTACAAAGACAAAAATGAAACGTCTTGCCCTTAAGGAGCTTTGATTTTAATGGGCAAAATCTATCTATCTATCTATCTATCTATCTATCTATCTATCTATCTATCTATCTATCTATCTATCATCTATCTATCTGTCTGTCTGTCTGTCTGTCTGTCTGTCTGTCTGTCTACCTATATATCTTCATTTAAAGGTGACAGTTGAGTTATCTTGAAAGAAATGAGGAATTATCAGAGGTGGAGGCTTCATGTATAAGGGATAGCAAGGGCAAAGGCCTGGAAGTAGGAAATGGAGAGACCTGTGTGAGGAGCAGCATGTAAGCTTATAGAGCTGGGCTGAAGAACATGTGGAGGAAAGTAATATAGTAGGCTGGAAAGGTAAAAAGGGGCCATTGTGAAGAATTTTAAGTACAAATTCAAGCTAGACTTCAAGTTTCAGGTGAAGTCCTTCTTAGCCACAGTGGTATGTTTGCTCTAATTTCATATTACTTATTGTTCTTCCTGATTATTTGGCAATTAATTATTGCCTTATGACATGACATATTATTTTCTAGTATCGTTCTTCAAGTCTCATGTTATTGTCCACTTGATCAGTCATGTCTGACTTTTTATGATCTGGTGGGCCAGCTGTCCAGAGGGGTTTTCTTGGCAAAGATACTGGAGTGGTTTGCTATTTCCTTCTCCAGCAGTTCCAGTGGATCCTTTTGGTAGACAATTAGAGGTTAAGTGACTTACCCAGAGTCACCCAGCTAGGAAGTGTCTGAGGCTGGATTTCCTGATTCCAGGCCCAGTGCTCTCTCTACTGAAGCTGATGGTGATGATGTTAGCTGACATTTTTATAGCACTTACTATGTGCCAGACACTGTGCTAAGTGTCTTTATAATTATTATCTGATTTGATTCTGGTAGGTAAGTGCTATTATTATCCCCATTTTATATAGGAGGAAACTGAGGCAACCTAAAGTTAAGTGATTTTCCCAGGGTCATGCAGCTAGTAAGTGTCTGAGGCTGGATTTGATCAAAGTCTTCCTGACTCTAGGCCCAGCCACTATATCTGCTCTGTTTAGATGCCTAAATATATAATATATTTATTTCTTTTCTTTCCACAGAGATTGTAAGCATTTTGAGGGTTAGGGTGGTGTCTTATATAGTACTTCTTTTTATACTGATTGCCTTACATAAAGTAGATGTTTAGTCAATATTTGTTGTCTGGCTCCAACCACCAAACACTTGATCTTCTGGCCAAGTAAAGAGACATGGTAACCAAGGGCAACACTAATTTAGAGTCTAAAAACTCATTTGCAAAACATTATGTAGGAGGATGGTGAAAGATTATGCAAGTAAAACTGTTTCCTCATACAGTGAAAAACACTGGGAAAGATCATGGGTACACAGAAAACTTGCTGAGAAACCTTAATCCTGTCACCTCATGAGCAATTATATATGATAGTGGAAGGACAACAAATAGATATAACATGGAAGCTATTTGCCAGTACTTTATTCTCATTATCTATGATAGTGTAGCCACAACATTTGGATTCTATATCCCCTCAGTACTAGATTTTATATATGGAAGTAGAAATGGCAATTAAGGCAATGAATTTGATGGTCACCAAGTATACACTAAAAAAAGTGCTGCTGGAAGTGTTACCAATTTGAAAGTTCTGATGGATTATTTTTCAAGTTCTTACAAAGAAGGGACAAAATTTTAGATACTATTATTACAAATAACAAGGCAAAACAAAATAACAGTTGACCAAGAATACATTAGAAACTACCAAACCATATATCTACTTTCTCATCTCTGTAAAATCTTTAATGGTTTTTTATGAACATTAAAGGTGTTTTTTTGGTAAGAATTTGAAAGTAGAACAGGAAGAGTTTTTAAAAAATAAATTAATTTTTTTTCTTGGTTTTGTATCACCTGCATTTACCTCTCTCCTCCCTTTTCCAGAGAGCTATACATTATAACAAAGAATAAAATAGAGAAAAAAAGTTAAGCAAAACTAACCTCATAGAGAAAATCTGAAATTTTAGCCTGTGTTCCATACTAGTGTCCTACCTCATTAAAGATGGAGAGGGAAGTACCTTATGCTACCACTTCTTATGTTATTATTCAGTTATGTTATTGTTCAGTTGATCAGCCATGTGTGATTCTTTATGACCTGATAAACCAACTGTCCATGGGGGTTTTCTTGGCAAAGAGGAAGAATGTTAAGAATTCCTAATGGGGCACTCAGAGCAGTAGTAACCAAAGTCAGAACTTTTCATTGAAAATAAACTCTCTAAAAATGAAGGGAAAGGGACCAAATAGATCTTAGGAGCTATTATACTGTCCCCTAGACCCAAAATAATGGGGCAGCAAGGTGGATAGCGTGCTGGGCATTGAGTCAAGAAGAATCATTTTCCTAAGTTCAAATTTGACTGCAGACACTTACCAGTTGTGTGACCCTGGGCAAATCATTTTATCCTCTTTGCCCCAGTTCTTTATCTGTAAAATGAAGGAAGATGAAGAAGAAGGAAATAGCCATCCACTCCAGTATCTTTGCCAAGAAAAATCCAAATGAGGTCATGAAGAGTCAGATATGACTGAACAACAACAATAGACTTAAAACAAACAATTTATTGTAATATGAGTACTATAAGACCTCCTCATTGAGAGGCAGGGTAGTGGGTAGCATGCTAGACTTACTTGCAGGAAGACCTGATTTTAAATTTTGACACTTTGATATTTACTAGCTACATAACTGTGGGCAAGGTATTTTGCCTCTAAATCTCATTTTTCTCATTGGTAAAATTAAGAGACTGGAATTGTCTCTAAGATCTCTTCCAAATTTAAATCTTGAATCCTATTATCATATGAGGTTCATTGTCACTCTAATATACAGGAAAATCTGAGTGTTTGAATTCCTGTTGGTTTTATTATGACATCCATTTGGAGGAACAACCCTTAATGAGCCAATGAGTACATATTTCTTGAATAGATACTAAAAGAGAAATTGGAGTAGAATACAGGATTGGATAAAAGGAAAGAGGTCAAGGTTGCACTTGAGAAAAGTGTAATGATCCCTTGCTACTTCCTTAAGTAGAAACCTTTCTTTTTGACATCAGTGTATTTCTGGTGAGAGCAGAGAGTTGTCCTCAAAGCCTGGAGGATCTGATTTCAAGTCTCTGTGACACACTGAAAGTGTGACTGAACAAGTCATCAATCTCTCATTACTCTAGTCAAACTATGTGATACTATAAGTTGTACTTCCTAAGTGATTATGTTCTAGGCACTGTGCCAAGTTGGGGAGGGGGAAACAAAGGCAGGCAAGCAAGAGTACCTTCTTCAAAGAGCTTCATTCTAATGAGGTAGGAGAGGGCCTTGCATCTTAGGTTGCATTAGGCAACAGGTCCAAGCTTTAGGGGAATGATTGACAGGCACCGCTTTTTCTAAATCACAATGGGAATACTGTGTTCAGTTCTGGCCTGGGAATACCGTGTTCAGTTCTGGCCTATGCCTTTTAGGAAGGACATCAGGAAGTTCACAAATGTATGTAGTTGGGTAACTGAGATGGTGAAGGGCATTGAGATCATGCCATCTAAGCACCTATCAAAGGAATTGGGGGAAATTCAGCTTGAATAAGAGAAGACAAGAGGTAAATGCTAGTTGTCTTAAGGTGTTTGAAGTCTGTCACATGGAGTTTCTTTAAAGAGAAAAATTAGAAGAAGTAGAAGTTACAAGAAGACAAATTTAGGAACTGTGTCAGAAAAAGCTTCCTAGTAATTAGAGCTGTCTTAAAGTAGAATGAGCAGCCTAGGAAAGTGGTGGATTCCCCTGTATTGGAGATTGTCAAGCAAGGGATGAACTACCACTTGTCTGGTTATAGTGAAGAGGAGTTTTGGGCACAGATTGGACCAGATGCCTCTTGAGTTCCTCAGATTCTGTGATTCTATTTCAGTACAATCATCATGTGGGCCAATCTGCTATTGTGAGTACTTCCTCTACCTATGCATACTATTACCTTGCCAACCAAATTTACAGCCTTGCATTGCTATAGCCAAAAACCATTCATTATCTTGTGGTCAGCTTTCTGGTAATGAGCCTCTTTAAATTTGACTTGGCTGGTCCTTTGACCCCGGTCAATCTATTATTGGGCCCAATCTACCAAATTACTTTCAGCTTGGGGTGATTTGCCAAAGTTTATACTCAACTGGCAAAACTCTCAATAACAGGTTTAATTTCATACTACAAGGAGATATTGAAATGGAGCTTTAAAAACACATCACTAACAGGGCTCTGCCTTCATTCTCTCTTTATTCAATTTCTATGCATCTGAAAAATTATTATTACTATTAAAGATTCAGATTACATTACTCAATTGCTCAAAAATTTTTAATGACTTCTCCCTGTTTACTTAATAAAGTACTTTCTTTTTTTAAATGCTTTATTAACTTCTGATTTACATCATTTGTTTCCGCCAGATTTTGAGCTACAAATTTTCTCCCCGATTTTCCCCCACCCATCCCCCCAAAACAGCAGTCCCACAAGATATCCCCACCTCCAATCTGCTCTCTCCCATATTTTCTCCCATACCTGTTTCGACTTTTCCATTGGATCTCTATGCCTCAGTGCCTGTATATCTTATTTCTTAATTACATGTAAGATGGTATTAATAATAGTATATATATACATATACATACACACACCCATATATATATATGTATAAGAATATTTTATTTTAAAACTTTCAATTCCAGATTCATTCCCTTCACCCCCCTGCTACCCACCCCCACTGGGAAGACTGTACATGTGCGGCTAATGCAAAACAATAACGTAGTAGATATATTGTAAAAGACTGACTATATTTCCCTCCCTCCTATCCCACTTCCCACTTATTCTATTCTCTACTTTGATCCAGTCCCTTTTCAAAAGTGTGTGCTTCCAACTTCCCTCCCCCCCTGCCTGCCCTCCCTTCCATCATCCCCCCTATCATCCCCTTCCCCCCCCTATTCTCCTGGAGGGTGAGATCCCCTATTTAGTGTGTATTTCACTCCTTCCTCAAGCCAGATTCAATGGGAATAAGGTTGACCCATTCCCTTTTGCCTTCCTATTCTTCCCCTCCATTGTAACCATTTTCCCTTGCCTCTTCTGTATGAGATAGTTTGCCCCAATCTGTCTCTCCCCATCTCCTCTCATTATATTCCTCTCACCTCTTAATTTCACCTTTTAAGTATCATCCCTTCCTGTTAAATTGGTCCTGTTCCCTCTATCTATGTATACCTGTAAACATATATACACACATTCACATATGTATTCATATGCCCATATACCTATATATATATATATATATATATATATGTATATATATTTCTAATCCCTTCAACTACTGAGGAAAGTTTCATAAAATAAAATTATTTTTTTTCTATGTAGGAATGTTAATAGTTCAACTTTGATAAGTTCCTTATGATTTCTTTTCCCTGTTTACCTTCTCATGCTTCTCTTGCTTCTTGTATGTGAATGTCAAATTTTCTATTCAACTCTGGTTTTTTCAGCAAGAATACTTGAAAGTCCTCTATTCCACTGAATGACCAAATTTTCTCCTGAAACATGATACTCAGTTTTGCTGGGTAGGTGACTCTTGGTTTTGGTCCCAGCTCCCTTAACCTCTGGAATATCACATTCCAAGCCCTTCGATCCCTCAGTATAGAAGCTGCCAGATCCTGGGTTATTCTGATTGTGTTTCCACAATATTCAAATTGTTTCTTCCTGGCTGCTTGTAATATTCTCTCCTTAATCTGGGAATTCTGGAACCTGGCTATAATATTCCTAGGAGTTTTCTTTTTGGGATCTTTTTCAGGAGGTGGTGGGTGGATTCTTTCAACCTCTATTTTGCCCTCTGGTACTAAAACATCAGGGCAGTTTTCTTTGAGAACTTCCTGGAGGATGATTTTTATGTTCCTACTTTGATCATGGCTTTCAGGTAGTCCAATAATTTTTAAGTTATCTCTCCTGGATCTATTTTCCAGGTCAGTGGTTTTTCCCATGAGATATTTCACATTGCCTTCTACTCTTTCATTTGTTTGGATCTGTTTAACAGCATCTTGATTTCTCATAAAGTCATTAGCTTCCATTTGCTCCAGTCTAATTCTGAAGCAATGATTCTCCTCATTGAACTTTTGAGATTCTTTTTCCATCTGGCAAATTCGGCTTTTTAATGCATTCTTCTCCTCATTGCCTTTTTGAGCCTCCTTTGCCATTTGAGTCAGTCTGTTTTTTAAGGTATTATTTTCTTCATTCAGGCTTTTGACTCTCATTTCATAATTTTCTTGCATTGTTCTCATTTCTCTTCCTAATTTTTCCTCCACTTCTCTTATCTGCTTCTTAAGGTCCTCTATGGCCTGTAACCAGCTTGTATTTTCTTTTGAAGCTTTTGGTGCAGGAGTTCTGACTTCACTGTTTTCCTCCTGTTCCATGCCTTTCTCCTTCTTGTCCCCAAAATAGGAGTGTAATGTTGGAATCTTCTGTCTGCTTTGTTTCCTTTGCCTGCTCATTTTGCCACTCAATGATTTGACTTTTGGGCTTTTTGCCACAGTAGGACTCTGCCACCAGAAAGGGGAGTTTTCCTCCCAAATGCTGGGGTTTTCTCAGCTGCCAGAGGTATTAGATGGGTGTCCTCTCTGAGGTCCCCACATGCTCTGGCAAGCTAGACACACACCCCAGGACCTCCACCCTAGACTGCAATCCAGATCCAACCAGGTTAAAGCAAAAGCGATTACCCCTCAGACTGGTGCTTGGTCCCCCTATACTCTGTAGGCCAGGAGCTGAAGCCGCCATGTGACGCTGGCTGGCTGTGCTGGCATCTCAGGGGTTTCTCCCCTCGGGGGTAAAAGCCATGCGCTCCCACTTACTGGGTCCCAAAGTCCAGACTGCACTGGCCTCTCAGCTTTTCCTTCTAATCTATGTATTGATAAATCTGGAAACGGCCACAGCTGCTGCTGATCTGGAGTCCTTCTGGCAGGTGGCTGGTCAGGCCCGCCCTGGGGCTAAAGCCTTGGTGTGGGGCTGGGCTCGGCTCCCAGAGCGCTGTGCTGGCGGATTCCTGCCGGCCTGCCAGGCTGTCCTCAGCTGGAGGTTAGCTTCTGTGTGTCATTTTGTGGGTTCTGCAGCTCCAAAGTTTGTTTAGAGTCCCCTTTTTACATGGATAGGGGAAGGTGGAAGCTGGAGCCACAGGAAGGTCTTGCTTCTACTCTGCCATCTTGGCTCCGCCCCCAATAAAGTACTTTCTAACAAGACATTTGATTCTTCACAATCTAACTCTAATCTAACATTTTAACCTTAACTTATACAACTACCCCTCAAATACTCTAGGCCAGGGTTGGGGACCCTGCAGCCTTCAGGCCACATGTGGCCCTCTAGGAAATGCTTTCATATGTTAAGGAACTAACCCTAAGGTGGCACAGGTAAAAATTAGTCTGTTCTCCCCCCAAAACCCTATAAAATGAGACCCCAAACTCCTGCTCCCTGAGTACTCTTCCATTTCTATTGAGTCCCTAATGCTGAGAACTCATAAGTCTAATTCATGAGTGCATGAGTGATATTATTTACCTCTCCCCCTCCCCTTCTTCTTCCCCATGATGCCTTCCTTCACTGTCCCATTCCCTGTCCCCATGCTCCATCTGCCTATGTACCACTTTTTGCTGCTTTTCTCTGCCTTTCTAGGCTTTTTGCCTGTATACCCTCTGTGTTTAATTAAAGTTTGATTGCTGCCCCATTTCCTGTTCCCCCAAAGTACCCAAAGAAATGGGTATGTCTGACCCATTTCATAAATTATCAATTCATAAGATTCTTAAATTAGTTATCCTTCTGTTTGCTAGCTCAGCTGTTTTTGCCAAGAAATACATTATATTTTCTTCTATTTTCCCCCCCAGTCTTTTAACTATACTTTGATATTTCTTGCTATTTCATGGAATCGTTAGTTTGTATTTGGTCAATTCTAATTTTAAGGAGTTTATTGCTTAGACAAAATTTTGTATTTTTTATGTTAAACTGTTAATTCCACTTCTTTTTTCCATTATTGTAATTTCTTTTCCATTTTTCCCTTAGTAATCTCATTTCATTTATAATAATCATTTAAAAATTCTTTTAAACTCTTCTTTCATCTTTTCCTAAGAATTCTAGTTGAGTTTGAGTCTAAACTGTTTTTCTTCAAGAGCTTGCTTTTAAATGCAGCGTTTTGAAATCATGCTTTTCCTTTGCGTTTGAGTCTTGGGTGTCCTTGTCCCATAATGGATTTTTATGATGGTATCTTTGCTTGTTTGCTCTTTCTTCTAGTCTACTTTTTGACTTTGGACTTCATGTTAGGGATAGGCTCTATGCACTGCTAGAGGTCATATCTGGACTGGTCCTACTGCTACTTTCTTGGTGTGTTTAGTCTTGTGCTATTTCAAGCTTCCAGAGACAGCTCTGACTGTGGACTAAGCTGGAGTAAACTTTAATGATTCCAAAGTGGTTTGATCCAGGTCAAAGTCTGGTCCCTGCCCCTCTGGTCTGAGCTCTGCAAGTTCCTGATCTGTATTTGGGTTTGAGTAACAGGCCTGTGGACTTCCTCCTTTGGGAGTTCAATAGCCACTATTAGCCAGATAGACAATTCAGCTGGTTCAGAGTGGCACAACTGTAGACTTCCCTTTAGTGTTGAACTCATGCTCAGGTTATTCCTATGCCACCTTCAGATTAGGTTAGAAGCTGGAACTGACACCCTGCTCCACTCCTGAAGTCTGAGCCACATTGTTGCTGTTTGTTCTAAACTTGTTCTTTTCTAGGTAAACAATTTAGAGCTCCTACCACACCTAACTCCGGAATGCTATATCTAGATACAAGTCTCCTCCTCAATCCTCCCTATATCTATGACCTGAAACTGGGTAATGAGCCACAAAGCTGCCAGTTGGCACCTGCACCTGACACAAGTTTAGGCTCTTCTAAGTTGGGTTTGGGACCTGTTTTTCCCCTGATACACAGCCCTCCCCGATGATAGAATGTTCTACTATACAATACACTACTTGCCAAGCTGTCCCCAGGGTCCAAAACCTTTCTGTTTCCCTATGCCAGCTCAAGCTGGGAAAATGACTCACTGTGATGTTTTTCTTGGATTTCCTAATCAGGATTTGGTCTGGTGCATTTTCAAGATTTGTTTGAAGATGCGGTGGGAAGATACTTCTCACTGTACTTCCTGCTACTCTGCCATCTTGGCTCTGCATTCAGGTTAGAATTTTGAGCTAATGGGGTTTAAATGAAAGTATGCTTTATCTGAAGTCAGAGGACCTGGGTTCAGATTTGGACTCTTCTGCTTACTTTATGTGTGATCTTGGACAAATCACTTAACCCTTCTAGACCGATTTTCAGCTGGGTGGTGCAGTTGCTACAGTACTGTATATCAGGAAGACCTGAGTTCAAATGTGACTTCAGACACTTACTAGTAGTGTGACCCTAGGCAAAGCAATTAACCTCTGTTTGCCTCAATTTCGTTGCGTAAAATGGAGATAATAATAGTACTTACTACCTAGTGTTGTTGTGAGGATCAAATGAGAAAATAATTTTTAAGTGTTTAGCAGTGTCTGGCACAGAGTGAACACTATATAAATGTTACTTATTATTACTAACTATAATGTAAGGAGGTTGGACTAGATAAACACTCCAGTTCCTTCTGGCTCTAAATCCATGATCCTATGACCTTTTGAGTCTGACCTCAATTTTGCCTTATGCTAACTGATTTTTCTAAATGTAATCATGTATATATACATATATACATGTATGTCAGCCCATAATCCAAACATTTAAAAAATAAAAGCTTTTTGAAGGTTAATATAGTGAGCATGTAAACTTAGTCCCATTCATTTCTTTCCTAGCAATCTGAAAGAGAAAATGCATATTTAAACAATGTATCATATTCACTCCTCTATCCCAAACTCATTAGAAGCAGGGCATTCTACTACTCTGAGCCCTTTCCATCTTTTCTCTACTAACTCATTTTCCCATCATCTATATATTTTCACATCAAGTTATGTTTATGAACATAAACTTTCTGTCAAACATTGGATGGGGAAGCTAATTCCAGAGGAGGATCTGAACATGGCAGAGCTGGAGTTTCGCAAAAGGGTCACTATCCTAATTTCTTTGTAGTGTCTGAAGCAAGGAGAAGTGAAGAAAGGGATCTGAGGCTTTGGATAAAGTAGCATAGAATTTTCTTTGAGCCTAACAATTTTAAACAGAAAAGAATTCAGGACATTGTAGTGGAAATTTAGTTATAATATCTTAATAATGTGAAGCCATGTTGGTTGATAGGGCAGCTAGGTGGTACAGTGAATAGAGTGCAAAGCCTGGAATCAGGAAGACTCATCTTCTTGAGTTCAAATGTGACCTCAGACATTAATTTACTAGCTGTGCGACTGTGGGCAAGTCACTTAACCCTGTTTGCCACAGTTCCTCATCTATAAAATGAGCTGGAGAAGGAAATGACAAACCACTCCAATATTTCTGCCAAGAAAACCCCAAATGGGGGCAGATAGATGGTGCAGTGAACAGAGCACTAGCCTTAGAGTCAGGAGGACCTGAGTTCAAATCAGGCCTCAGACATTTAACAAACTTACTTAACTATGTGACCTTGGGTAAGTCACTTAACCCCAACTGCCCTGCCTTCCCCCCCTCCAAAAAAAAAAGACAAAAAAAAACCCAAATGGTGCCATGAAGAATTGAACATGACTGAAAAATGACTGAATGACAAAAATGTTGGTTGAAGGAAATTTTATTTAAGCACACCTTTATAGATAATGTCAGTCAGACTGAAGATCTTAAGTCATTTAAGTTTATGGACATCAAATATAATCTGTCTCAAAACCAGGTTCTAATCTCATCTATTGGATGAATGAGCCTGCCTGTTGTATGGTGTTGAATCTTGGAAGAATTAATATTGTGGGCTACTCAAAGTTCAATGGAGATGTAAGATAAATGTGAAGAGTGGGGAGCTTAATAAGGAGTGAAGGATAATAGAGAAGCAGCCCAAGTGCTTTGTTGGGACCTAACATGCAAAAAGATCTAGAGCAGGGGTTCTTTTTTTTTAAATTAAATTTTATGTTTATTTTTAGTTTACATCATTCAATTCCACAAGATTTTGAGTTACACATTTTCTCCCCATTTTCCCCCTAGCCACCACCCCAAAACAGCGATCCCACTGAATATCCCCTCCCCCAATGTGCTCTTTCCTATATCTTCCCCCATCCCGCTCCGACTTTCTAGTAGGACACAGTGGATCTCTATGACCCAGTGCCTGTATATCTTATTTCCCAGTTGCATGTAAAATAATAATAATAATAATAATAAGTTTTAAACATTTGATTTTAAAACTTTGAATTCCAGATTATTTCCCTTCCTCCCTCATCACCCACCCTTACTGGGAAGATAAGCAATTCAATATAGGTTGTACATAGCTATGCAAAACATTTCCATAGTGCATATATTGTGAAAGACTGACTATATTTCCCTCCCTCCTATCCCACCCCCTACTTGTTCTATTATCTACTTTTATCCTGTCCTTTTTCAAAAGTGTATGCTTCCAACTTCTCTCCCCCCAGCCTACCCTCCCTTCAATCATCCCCTCTTTCATCCCCTTCCCCCCTACTCTTCTGTAGGGTGAGATACCCTATTTAGTATGTATGTCATTCCCTCCCTAAGCCAAATTCAATGACAGTAAGGTTGACTCATTCCCTTTTGCCTTCCTGTTCTTCCCCTCTATTGTACAGCTTTCCCTTGCCTCTTCTATATGAAATAATTTACCTCATTCTGTCTCTTCCCCTCTCCTCTAATTATATTCCTCTCACCTCTTAATTTCACCTTTTAAGTATCATCCCTTCCTATTCAATTGGTCCTGTGCCCTCTGTCTATGTATACCTGTACACACACACACACACACACATATATATATATATATACACACTCACATATGTATTCATATGCCCATAAACCCTCCTATATAGACATATATATATACATATATATAAATATATTTAGACATTTCTATTCCCTTAAACTATTCTCATACTGAGAAAAGTTTCATAAGTTACAATTATCGTTTTTCAATGTAGGGATGTAAATTAGTTCAACTTTGATAAGTTCCTTATGATTTCTTTTCCCTGTTTACTTTCTCATGCTTTTCTTGCTTCTTGTATCTGAATGTCAAATTTTCTATTCAACTCTGGTTTTTTCATCATGAATGTTTGAAAGTCCTCTATTCCACTGAATGACCATATTTTCCCCTGAAACATGATACCCAGTTTTGCTGGGTAGGTGATTCTTGGTTTTAATCCCAGCTCCTTTGACCTCCAGAATATCATATTCCAAGCCCTTCAATCCCTCAATGTAGAAGCTGCCAGATCCTATGTTATCCTGATTGTGTTTCCACAATATTCAAATTGTTTCTTCCTGGCTACTTGTAATAGTTTCTCCTTGATCTGTGAACTCCAGAACCTGGCTATAATATTCCTAGAAGTTTTCTTTTGGGGATCTTTTTCAGGAGGTGATCAGTGGATTCTTTCAACTTCTATTTTGCCCTCTGGTTCTAATACATCAGGGCAATTTTCCTAGAGAATTTCTTGAAGGATGATTTCTAGGTTCTTTTTTTGATCATTGCTTTCAGGTAGTTCAATAATTTTTAAATCATCTCTCCTGTTTTCCAGGTCAGTGGTTTTTCTAATGAAATATTTCACATTGCCTTCTATTTTTTTCATTTGTTTGAATCTGTTTAATCGTATCTTAATTTCTCATAAAGTACTAGCTTCCATTTACTCCAATCTAATTGTGAAGGAATGATTCTCTTCTGTGAGCTTTTGAGATTCTTTTTCCATCTGGCAAATTCGTCTTTTTAAGGCATTCTTCTCCTCATTGGCTTTTTGAACTCTTTTGCCATTTGAGAAACTTTATTTTTTAAGGTGTTATTTTCTTCAGTCAGGTTGTTGACTCCCATTTCATAATTTTCTTGCATCATTCTCATTTCTCTTCCCAATTTTTCCTCCACTGCTCTTATTTGGTTTTCAAAAATGCTTCTTAAGCTCCTCTATGGCCTGTAACCAGCTCATATTTTTCTTGGAAGCTTTTAGTGCAGGAGTTCTGACTTCATTGTCTTCCTCATGTTCCATGCTTTGATTCTTTTTATCCCCCAAAAAGGAGTGTAAAGTCAGATTGCTGAGCTTGCTTTGCTTTCTTTGCTTGCTCATGTTGCCACTCAATTACTTGACTTTTGAGCTTTATGCCACAGTAGAGATCCCCCAGAGAGGGTATCTTTGTCCCAGCTGCCAGAGCTATTAGTTGGCTGCCCTCTCTGAAGCCTCCATAGGCTCTGACACCTGTTCACACACCCCAGGACCTCCCCCCTAGACAGTGATCCAGATCCAAGCAGGTTAAAGCAAGAGTGATTACCCCTCAGACTGGTTGCTTGGTTCCCCTACACTCTGCAGGCCAGGAGCTCTGAAGCAATCATGTAGCAGTGGCTATACAGCCATGGCACCTCAGTAGCTTCTCCCTGCAGGGGGTAAAGGCCGTCCTGCACTCTTGAACTCCTTGTTCCCAAAGTCCACACTGCAGTGACCTCTCACTTTGTCCTTAGCATCTATGGGTTGATAATTCTGGAACCTGCCACAGCTGCTGGGGATCTGATGTCCCTCCAGCTGGCAGCGGGTTGTGGCTACCCTGAGGCTAAAACCTTAGGCTTGCACAGGTCTGGGCATGGCTCCCAACACGTTGTGCTGCCTGTTTCCTGCCAGCCTTCCAGGCTGTCCTCAGCAGGAGCTTAGCTTCTTTGTGTCATTTTGTGGGTTCTGTAGCTCCAAAGTTTGTTTAGAGTAATTTTTACATGAATTGGAGGAGGTAGAAGCAGGAGCCGTGTGGAAGTCCTGTTTCTACTCCATCATCTTGGCTTCAACCCAAGCAGGGGTTCTTAATGTAAGGTTCATGGTCCCTCAAGATGTCAGGGGGCTCCTGAATTTTGATGGGAAAAACATTTTTATTTCAATATAATTGGTTTCCTTTGAAGTGGTATGTATATTATTTTATGCACTTAGAAACATAATTCTAAGAATGTGTCTACTTCACCAGATGACCAGAAGAGTCCATGACACACAAAAAGTACCCTTTGCCTAGAGAAAGTCCTATAGTCTGTTGGGCAGATCTGTTGTGGAGACCTATAAGAGAATATGGATAGAAATCACACAGGAGAGGAAGGCATAGATAGTTGCTATCTGCACTGGTGCAGAGCATACTGGCATAGATGAGATCACCGGCCCATTGACATATTTAAATATATGAATAAACAATATCTAAATAGTTTATTTTACAAAATGAGATCAGAAGAAATCTATTAGAACACAGATCATCTTTATAAGCTGGACAGTCTTAGTAGAGGGTGAGACAGAGAAATACTTTATGGACTAATAAGACTATCGATACTAACAACTCATTTTCCTGGATGTAGTACTTGAAAGGATCTCAGGCTTTCCAGTGCTACCCTGTTAGGGATGTTAATGCCTGTCCAAGGTCACAAAAGTAGTGAAGGTCAGAGCAAGGATTTGAACATGTCTTCTGTCTCTAGAGACAGCAGTCTTTCTCCTACCATGATGCTTCCTTAAGGATGGTTCAAAGTGCTTTCCTCACATAAATGCTGACATAGTTTGTGTGTGTGTGTGTGTATGTGTATGCACATGCTACCTCCACATTACAAATGGAAAAACCAAGACTCAAAGAAGTAAAGTGACTTACCTAAGGTACCCAGCTAGAAAGTGTTAGAGTAGGACTTCATATTAGGTCTTCCAGCTTCAAGACCAGTGACCTACCTGTACACCCACTGGCTCAAGCACTCTTGGTCAGTCACATGTTCAACTTGAACTAACTAGTGACTTTTTAAAATATATATATATATATATATATATATATATATATATATATATATTTATTTATTTATTTTTAGTTTTCAACATTCATTTCCACAAGATTTTGAGTTACAATTTTTTCTCTCCCTGTCTTTCCCCTGCCCCATTCCCAAATAGCAAGCCTACTGAATACCCCTTCCCCCAATCTGTTCTCTCTTATGTCCTCTCCCTTCATCCCCCTAACTTTCTAGTAGGGCAAGATGGGTTTCTATACCCCAGTACCTGTATATTTTATTTCCCAGTTGCATGTAAAAAACCGATTTTTAAATATTTGTTTTTAAAACTTTGAGTTCCAGATTTTTTCCCCCTTCTTCCCTCCTCATCCACCCCCACTGGGAAGATAAGCAATTCAATATAGATTGTACATGTGTAGTTACCCAAATCATTTTCATAGTAGGTAGTTATATTGTGGAAGACTAACTATATTTCTCACCATCCTATCCTGCCCCTGACTTATTCTATTTTCTGCTTTGACCCTGTCCCTTTTTTAAAATGTTTGCATCTAACTACCTTCTCCCCCAATCTGTCCTCCCTTCTATCATCTCTCCTCTTATCTCCTACTCCCCCCCCCCCATTTTCCTGTAGGGTAAGATACCCAATTAAGTCTGTATGTTATTCTCCCCTTAGGCCAAATTCAATGAGAATCAGGTTGTCCCATTCCCTTTCACCTTGCTCTTCCCCTCCATTGTCACATTTTTCTCTTGCCTTTTTTATATGAGATAATCTACCCTTTTCTATCACTCTCTTTCTTCTTCTCCCAATAAATTCCTCTCTCACCTCTTAATTTTATTTTTTAGATATCATTCTTTCATATTCAATTCATCCTGTGCCCTCTCTCTATGTATACATGAACATACAAATGCCCACACTCACATATATATTTATATGCACATACATTCTCCTATGCATACATATATATGTATGTATACACATATACACACACATATCTATCTATCTATCTATCTATCTATCTATCTATCTATCTATCTATCTATCTATCTATCTATCTATCTAT